>NC_058084.1:51888410-52188410 GCF_014858855.1 Bufo gargarizans | reverse complement strand
CATTGTCCATCCTCTCGCCGATCTGACCGGGGGGGCCTCTGTGCTCACGTTCCACTGCCATGGCTGCTGGGGAGGTGTGGGGTAGCAGGAGCTGTTCCAGCTTCATCAGCGGCAGCCTGAGTCTACAGTCGCTAATGAGTAGCTTTCTTCACCTGCATAGTGAAGAAACTACTCACCAGCAGCAGCAGCAGGTAGACCTGGAGCAGGACCTGAACCAGCAGGTGGTGGCATAATAGACATCACCCTGCCAACCCACATTGAAGATTCGCTGGACTACTGGGCAGCCAAACTGGATTTGTGGCCGCAACTAGCAGAGTTTGCCCTGGAAAAGTTGTCCTGCCAGGCCAGTAGTGTGACATCAAAGCAAGTGTTTAGTGTGGCGAAGCCATAGTTACCCCAAGGAGAACTCGCCTGTCCACCGAAAATGTAGAGAGACTGACCTTTGTCAAGATGAATCAGGCGTGGATCAGCCAGGATTTCCACCCACCAATGCCTGATTAGATCATTCATTCCGCATTACCCAGACCTTGAAAAAAAGAGACCAGTTTCTTCTGGCTACCTGCCTTAGCTACTACTCTGATGCTGCCACCCGTCTGATGCTACACATCTGATGCCGCGTGCTCCTTCTTTTACCCACCTTTGTCAGCGGGTACTGGTATTGCAACCCACCTCCCCACTCTGTCACTGGGTTACTTTGTGGTCTCCTGATGCTGCTGCTGCCATCTCCACATTATGTCACCTTGCCACTATGTGGTATCCTGCTGCTGCTGCCATCCCCACAATATGTCACCTTGCCACTCTGTGGTATCCTGATGCTGCTGCAATCTCCACAATATGTCACCTTGCCACTCTGTGGTATCCTGATGATGCTGCTGCTACTGCCATCTCCACACTATGTCACCTTGCCACTCTGTGGTATCCTGCTGCTGCCATCTCTGTACTATGTCACCTTGCCACTCTGTGGTATCCTGATGCTGCTGCAGCCATCTCCACAATATGTCCCCTTGCCAATCTGTAGTATCCTGATGCTGCTGCCATCTCCACACTATGCCACCTTGCCACTCTGTGGTATCCTACTGCTGATGCTGCTGCCGCCACCTCCACACTCTGTCATTGGGCCACTCTGTGGTCTCCTCATGCTGCTGTCACCTCCAGACTGTGTCCTTGTTTACCACTCTATGGCCTTCTCCTGATACTGCCAACTCCAGAGTGTGTCATTGTCTCACTCGGTGGCCTTCTCCTGATGCTGCCAACTCCAGACTTTGTCATTGTGCCACTCAGTGGCCTTCTCCTGATGCTGCTGCCGCCGCCACCTCCAGACTCGGTCATTGTGCCACTTGGTGACCTCCTCATACTGATGCCACCTCAAGACTCTGTTATTGTGCCACTCGGTGTCCTCCTCAAACTGCTGCCAAATTCAGACTCTGTCATTGTTTCACTTGGTGGCCTTCCCCTGATGCTGCCACCTCCAGACCCTGTCATTGGGCCACTTGGTGGCCTCCTCATACTAATTCCACCTCTAGACCCTGACAATGGGCCACTCTGTGATCTCCTCATGCTGCTTACACCTCACCACTATGTCATAGGTCCACTCTGTTGACTTCTCATGCTGTTCCCACCCTCCCTACTTCATGACTGGTCCACTATTATGGCTTTCGGCCTGGCTGACATCATCATTTATTTGACCTTTCTTCTGTCGGAAGGAAGGAAAAATGAGACGCACAACGGATCCTGTCGGTGTAGCAGCTGTAAGGCATGTATGGTCCCATCTGAATTGGCTTATGACTTGTAAGCCAAAAGCAGGATTGGGTGAAAAACACAGAAGACATGCAAATATTCAATTCACGTGTCATCTCTGTTTTAAAATTACTCCTGTTTTTTTTGGGCATTAGCAATACTGATGTATTATTAAGCAAATGCTTACCGAGTGAAGGCGTATGCTCCACAAACAGGATCTGTTTTTTGTGGGTTATTGTTCTGACGGATCAGAGGAAGGGCAAATTAATCAATGACATCAACACAAACTTACTTCTGACACCCATCTCCACTCTGTCAGGGGGGCTCTACTTGTATAAGCGTTTAATAGAACAGGTTCTGTAGATATCTATGTGGAATCAGCTGATGACGGTATAAAAGGAGTGCGCCTCTTCTTGGTGCTAACATTAACCTTAAGGTTGAGTTCATACTTGAGTTATTTGGTCAGTTTTGACCCCGTGACTGCCCAAATAAGTGAAGTTTGCAGTCATTCTAAAAGTGACGCCTGTTATCTGCATGTCATAAGGACTGACAGTATTATTTCACTACCAAAGCAGACTCCCTATGTGTGTTACTGCAAGGCACAGTGTTCTATACCATTACAAATTCTCTCTGCAGCCAGGAAATAGCCTTTTTTTAACGTAATTCACTGCGAATATATTCAGATCGAACCAAATTTGTCCGGAAAACTTCAGCGAACCGGCGAATCAAATTTTTGAAAAATTGCTACATCCGTAATGACCTGCTTTATAAAAATGTCACATGATCTACCTCTCAGGTTAAGGCCTCATGCACACGACTGTTGTGTGCATCCGTGGCCGTTGTTCCGTTTTCCGTGACTTTCAATGGGTCAGTTGAAAACTCGGAAAGTGCACCATTGTTCATCAGCGGCCGTGATCCATGTTTCCTGTCTGTCAAAAAAATATGACCTGTCCTATTTTTTTGACGGACAACGTTTCACGGACCTATTCAAGTCAATGGGTCCGTGAAAGAACACGGATGCACACAAGATTGGCATCCACGTCCGTGATCCATGGCCGTAGGTTACTTTCATACAGACGGATCCGAAGATCCATCTGCATAAAAGCTTTTTCAGAGCTGAGTTTTCACTTCGTGAAAACTCAGATCCGACAGTATATTCTAACACAGAGGCGTTCCCATGGTGATGGGGACGCTTCTAGTTAGAATATACTACGAACTGTGTACATGACTGCCCCCTGCTGCCTGGCAGCACCCGGTCTCTTACAGGGGGCTGTGATCAGCACAATTAACCCCTCAGGTGCCGCAGAACACCCTCCCTCCCCAGTTTTAATTTCATTGGTGGCCAGTGTGCAGCCCTCCCCCCGGCCCCCCCTCCCTCCCTCTATTGTATTCTTTTCATTGGTGGCACAGTGTGTCACTACTGCAGTCCTGGTTGCCATGGTTACTTAGCAATATTAGAAGCATCATACTTACCTGCTGCGCTGTCTGTGACCGTCCGGGAGCTCCTCCTACTGGTAAGTGACAGATCATTAAGCAATGCGCCGCACAGACCTGTCACTTACCAGTAGGAGGAGCTCCCGGCCGGTCACAGACAGCGCAGCAGGTAAGTATGATGCTTCTAATATTGCTAAGTAACCATGGCAACCAGGACTGCAGTAGTGACACACTGTGCCACCAATGAAAAGAATACAATAGAGGGAGGGAGGGGGGGCCGGGGGGAGGGCTGCACACTGGCCACCAATGAAATTAAAACTGGGGAGGGAGGGTGTTCTGCGGCACCTGAGGGGTTAATTGTGCTGATCACAGCCCCCTGTAAGAGATCGGGTGCTGCCAGGCAGCAGGGGGCAGCCATGTACACAGTTCTTAGTATATTCTAACTTGAAGCATCCCCATCACCATGGGAACGCCTCTGTGTTAGATTATACTGTCGGATCTGAGTTTCACGATCTAACTCATATCCGACAGTATATTCTAAGATAGAGGTGTTCCCATGGTGATGGGGACGCTTCAAGTTAAAATATACCATCGGATTGGAGAAAACTCCGATCCGATGGTATAATAGGGACTCCTGACTTTACACTGAAAGTCAATGGGGGACGGATTCGTTTGCAATTGTACCATATTGTGTCAACGTCAAACGGATCCGTCCCTATTGACTTGCATTGTAAGTCAGGACGGATCCGTTTGGGTCCACACGGCCAGGCGGACACCAAAACAATTCTTTCTTCATGTCCGTGGATCCTCCAAAAATCAAGGAAGACCCACGGAAGAAAAAACGGACACGGATCACGGACCTACGGACCCCGTTTTTGCGGACCTTAAAAAAAAACGGTCGTGTGCATGAGGCCTAACGCTGTTAAAAAAAATAAAGAAAACTGTGCCAAAATAGCCATTTTTTGTCACCTTGCTCCAAAAAAGAAATATTGAATGATCAAAAAATCAAATGTACCCAAAAATGGTACCAATAAAAACATCAACTCTTCCTGCCAAAAAAAGAGCTCTACACAGGATGATCGGCAGAAAAATAAAAGAAATGTAGCTTTCAGAAAATGAAGACACAAAAGCATTATTTTACATAATTACATAAAGCAAACAAAAAATAAAAATACACATATTTGGTATAGTCACGTCCATATCAGCCTGCTCTATAAAAACAACACATGATCTGTCTTGTCAGGAGAACGCCGTAAAAAACTAATTTTGTAACTACTTTGCCTCACAAAAACCATTATATAAAACTGTCACCTAATTCCATAGCTTTTAAAATTGGGTGACTTATTGGGAGTTTCTACTTTAAGAGTACATCTGGGGGTCTTAAAATGTGACATGGTGCCTAAAAACCAGTCTATCAAAATCTTCCCTCCAAAAACCGTGTACCCTTACAGCAGTTTACGACCACATATGGGGTGTTTCTGTAAACTGCAGAATCAGGGTAATAAATATTGAGTTTTGTTTGGCTGTTAACTAGTGTTGGGCGAGCATGCTCGGCCGAACATCGCGTAGTTTGGGCGAATACCACGTGTGCTTGAGTCAGTGTATTTAAATGTATTTTAGCATCTATTTCTGAAAAGCTTCTGCTGGGAGTTGAACTCCCAACCCCTTGTACATTAGAGGTAAGGACCTTATCCACTCAGCTATAAAGCTGAATGCTAAACTGTGTAGTGAGTATTTCTATTCAGCAGAAGACTTATTTTATATTTATGTGCAGGTTAACATGTAGCTGTATAGTGTAGTGGTTAATGTGAATGCCCTTGCCTCTAATGTACAAGGTTGGGAGTTCAAATCTGTAAATATATTATGGCTAAAACATCAGTAGTAGTTCCCCACATATTATGCATTGATATATATCAGAAGTATGATTATATATAATTACACATTTATTGTGCCATACATTTTTTACAATTACAAAAAAAATATATAAAATATATTTAAATAAAATGTCTGTTTCTGAAATGATTCTGTCACGATTTGAAATTTGACCTCTCAACCTTGTGCATTAGAGGCAAGGATGTTAATAACTATACTATACAGCTATATATTAACTTGCACAGAAATATAAAATAAGTCTTCTGCTGAATAGAATATAGCTATATATGGAGTCAGAGCAGGGACTCCTAAGATGAACTACAGTCCCGACACACTCCCCTTAGAGGGTGCCTGGTGTTCTCCCATTGACTTCCATGGTGCTCAGTAGAGCACCCGAGCATCATGAAGTGTTCTACTTGAGCACACAAGCACTTTGGTGCTCGCCCAACACTACTGTTAACCCTTGATGTGTTACAGGAAAAATTGGATACAAATTGAAAATCTACAAAAAAAAATAATTTGGAAATTTCACCTCCATTTTCCTTTAATTCTTATGGAACAGGGTTAACAAAGCTTGTTAAATCAGTTTTGAATAATTTGAGGGGAGTAGATTCTAAAATGGGGTAATTTATGGGTGGTTACTATTATGTGAGCCCTACAAAGTAACTTCATAACTGAATTAGTACTTAAAAAAGTGGGTTTTGAAATTTTCTTTAACCACTTCCAGACCGGCCCATTTGCTCCCTTCCTGACCAGGCTTAATTTTCCAAATCTGACATGTGCCTTTATGTGGTAATAACTTTGGAACGCTTTTACTTATCCAAGCCATTCAGAGACTGTTTTCTTTTGACTAGAGTTGAGCGGAGACCTGAAGGATTGGGTTCAACAGGTTTGGCCGAACTTGAAAAACATAATTTGAGTTCGGGACCCGAACTTGACCCCGAACCCGAACCCCATTGAAGTCAATGGGGACCCGAACTTTTGAGCACTAAAATGGCTGTAAAAATGTAATGGAAAGAGCTAGAGGGCTGCAAAAGGCAGCAAAATGTGCTTAAGAGCATGGCAAATGATCTGCAAACAAATGTGGATAGAGCATTTTTACATAGGGGTATCCCCCAAAATATTGAGACATAAAAAAAAAAAAGGGCACTTGAGTACAAGGATGGATGGTTGAGGCTGTTAGAACTGTCTATTCTGCACAAGGTACAGACAAGTCCTGAGGGATCCAAGCCTGGTTCATTTTAATGTACATGAGCTTTTCCACGTTGGCTGTGGACAGGCGGCTGCATCTGTCTGTAATGACTCCTCCTGTCGTGCTAAATACACGTTCAGAGAGTACACAGGCTGCAGGGCAGGCCAGCACCTCCAAGCCATACAGGGCAAGCTCTGACCATGTGGACAATTTGGGGACCCAGAAGTAGGTCGTGTGCACAGGTACTGTTCCACCATGTTCAAATGCTGCCTCCTGCTAACACGCTCCATATCAGCAGTTGGGGCCGGTTGTTGCGGCGAGGTGACAAAGCTTTTCCACATGTCGGCCATGCTAACCCTGCCTTCTGAGGTGCTGGCGCTGACACAGCTGCATTGGCGACCTCTTCCTCCTCCCCTGCCTTCGCCTTGTGCTTCCACTTGTCCCCCGGCGTCAGTCAGGAATGCTCTCAGAAGCATCTTCCAATCACGCTCCAGTGAGGGAATTAAGGACTGCACATTGTCTTTGTACCGTGGATCCAGCAGGGTGGCCACCCAGTAGTTAGCACACGTTAAAATGTGGGCAACTCTGCAGTCGTTGCGTAGGCACTGCAGCATGTAGTCGCTCATGTGTGCCAGGCTGCCCAGAGGTAAGGACAAGCTGTCCTCTGTGGGAGGCGTATCGTCTGCGTCCTCCGTATCCCCCCAGCCACGCACCAGTGATGGGCCCGAGCTGTGTTGGATGCCACCCCGCTGTGAACATGCTTCATCCCCATCCTCCTCCTCATCCTCGTCCTCCAGTAGTGGGCCCTGGCTGGCCAAATTTGTACCTGGCCTCTGCTGTTGCAAAAATCCTCTTTCTGAGCCACTTCTAAAAGACTGGCCTGAAAGTGTTAAAGATGACCCCTCTTCCTCCTCCTCGTCCTGGGCCACATCCTCTTCCATCATTGCCCTAAGTGTTTTCTCAAGGAGACATATAAGTGGTATTGTAACGCTGATAACGGTGTCATCGCCACTGGCCATGTTGGTGGAGTACTCGAAACAGCACCACAGGGCACACAGGTCTCGCATGGAGGCCCAGTCATTGGTGTTGAAGTTCTGCAGTGCGACTGACCCGTGCGTGCTGCAGCTGAAACTCCACTATGGCCTGCTGCTGCTCGCACAGTCTGTCCAGCATGTGCAAGGTGGAGTTCCACCTGGTGGGCACGTCGCATATGAGGCGGTGAGCGGGAAGGCCGAAGTTACGCTGTAGAGCAGACAGCCGAGCGGCGGCAGGATGAGAACGCTAGAAGCGCGCACAGACGGCCCGCACTTTACGCAGCAGCTCTGACATGTCGGGGTAGTTGTGAATGAATTTCTGCACCACCAAATTCAGCACATGCGCCAGGCAAGGGATGTGCGTCAAACCGGCTAGTCCCAGAGCTGCAACAAGATTTCGCCCATTATCGCACACCACCAGGCCGGGCTTGAGGCTCACTGGCAGCAACCACTCGTCGGTCTGTTGTTCTATACCCGGCCACAACTCCTGCGCGGTGTGGGGGCCTGTCCCCCAAACACATCAGTTTCAGCTGATGTTTACCCCTGGCTGTGCTGAAGTTGGTGGTGAAGGTCTGTCGCTGACCGGATGAGGAGGTGGTAGAAGAGGAGGAGGAAGCTGAGTAGGAAGAGGAGGCAACAGGAGGCAAAGAATAATGCCCTGCGATCCTTGGCGGTGGAAATACGTGCGCCAAACAGCTCTCCGCCTGGGGCCCAGCTGCCACTACATTTACCCAGTGTGCAGTTAGGGAGATATAGCGTCCCTGGCCGTGCTTACTGGTCCACGTCTCTGTGGTTAGGTGGACCTTGCCACAGATGGCGTTGCGCAGTGCACACTTGATTTTATCTGTAACTTGGTTGTACAGGGAGGGCACGGCTCTCCTCAAGAAGTAGTGGCGGCTAGGAACAACATACTGTGGGACAGCAAGCAACATGAGCTGTTTGAAGCTGTCTGTGTCCACCAGCCTGAATGACAGCATTTCAAAGGCCAGTAGTTTAGAAATGCTGGCATTCAGGGCCAGGGATCGAGGGTGGCTAGTTGGGAATTTACGCTTTACTGGGACCTGAGGTAGTAGGTTCAGTAGGACATGTAGCTGTGGCAGAACGGACACGTCCTCTCCCTGCACCAGAGGCTCCACCAACACCACCACCACGACCATTACCGCGTCCCTTATTAGATGTTTGCCTCATAGTTAGCGTTCACAAAGCAAAGTAAAAAGTGGTTAAGTCTGTTAAAAATAATTAACCGCCAATAAAAACCCTGATGTATTTATTTTTTTAAACTCTATATGACAGCGGCCTGTGGCCTAAATTTCACAGTCACTTATGCATGTCTAATCCCAGATGTGCAGTATATCAGAGGTTTTTTTCACCCCAGTAAGCACAAAGCCGTTCTTCTGGCCTAAATGTGACACTCACTTATGCATGTCTAATCCTAGATGTGCAGTATATCAGAGGGTTTTTTCACCCCAGTAAGCAAAAAGACGTATTTCTGGCCTAAATGTGACACTCACTTATGCGCGTCTAATCCCAGATGTGCAGTATATCAGAGGGTTTTTATAACCCCAGTAAGCAAAAAGCTGTATTTCTGGCCTAAATGTGACACTCACTTATGCACGTCTAATCCCAGATGTGCACTATATGAAACAGATGTATTTTTTTCACCCCACTAAACAAAAAACTGTATTTCTGGCCTAAATATGACACTCACTTATGCACGTCTAATCCCAGATGTGCATTATATGAAACAGATGTATTTTTTTCACCCCAGTAAGCAAAAAGCTGTATTTCTGGACATGCAGACATGCAGATAGCCTGTGCTGGTGCACTATTGTTGCAAAAAATGGCTGCCGATTATGTATTGATATTGACTAACTGAAGGAAAAAAAAGTTTGTTTTCAGTAGTAGTTGGCTAAGGGCAGGCTTAATACAATTGTGCACTGCACCCACAAAACACATTTGCTGTAGATCGCTGAGTAAAGAAGCAGTTCTGATTCTTCATAAGATTTCTCCCTGATCTCTCAGAGCAGATTGACGGGCAGCGCTACGTGACTCCAGCTTAAATAGAGGCTGGGTCACATGCTGCAGTTGGCCAATCACAGCCATGCCAATAGTAGGCATGGCTGTGATGGCCTTTTGGGGTAAGTAGTATGACGCTAGTTGATTGGCTGCTTTGCAGCCTTTCAAAAAGCGCCATAAAAATCACCTAAAACTGAACCCGAACCCGAACTTTTACGTAAATGTTCGGGTTCGGGTCCGGGTGCCGAAAACCCTAAAGTTTGGTACGATCCCGAACTTTACAGTTCGGGTTCACTCAACTCTACTCATGACACATTGTACAGCATGTTAATGGTAAATTTGAGTCAATAGATTTCACCTTTATTTATAAATAATCCAAAAGTTTTTGACCAAATTCACAGTTTTCTAAATTTGAATCTCTCTGTTTTTAAGACAGATAGTGATGCATCCTAAAATACTAATTTATTAACATTCACCATATGTCTACTTTATGTTGGCATCATTTTGGTGATATAATTTTATTTTTTAGGATGTTAGAAGGTTTAGAAATTTAGAAGCAATTTTAGAAATTTTTAAGAAAATTTCCCAAATCATTTTTTTTAGGAATCGTTCAATTCTAAAGTCATTTTGAGGAGCTCATATAATAGAAACCACCCATAAATACCCTATTTTAGAAACTACACCCATCAATCTATTAAAAAATGTTTTTAGAAATGTTGTTAACACTTTTATTCCACAGGAATTAAAGCAATATAGAGGTGAATTTTCAAGATTTCCATTCTAATAAAATTTTTTCCTGTAACACATCAAGGGTTAACAACAAAACAAACTTCAATATTTATTACCCTGATTCTGCAGTTTACAGAAACACTCCATATGTGGTCGTAAACCACTGTATGGGCACACGGCAGGACTCAGAAGGCAAGGAGTGCCATATGATTTTTGGAGGGCAGAGGTCTTAGGGTGCTATGTTGCATTTGAAGAGACCCTGAGACACCCCTAGAGTGAAAAACCCCAAAAAGTGACCACATTTTGTAAACTATATCACTCAAGGAATTTTTAAGGGGTGTAGCGAGCACTTTGACTCAACAGGCGTTTCATAGAATTTATAACCCTTGGCTGTGAAAATGAAAAGTTACATTTTTTTTGTAAAACACTTTATTATTATTTTTTATATTTTTTATTTTGCACTTTGTGCCCCCATAAGGTCATACAAGACCTCTGGGGGACATTTAACTTTATTTTTTTTTCACTAATGATTTCTCTTGTAACTGTGGCTGACATAGTAGCCCAGTTACAGGGGAAATACATCCCTCCAGAGACACAGTACAGTATAATACTGTGATGTACAGCCTCAGGCAAGGGCTGATCATGGTCTATGGAAGACCCGAGAGCTCCTGCACTCCCCTGGCCCCGACGGTCACATGACCACCAGGCCAGGACAGGAAGCAGCACATCGCTTCCTGATCTGTATACACAGCGTTCGTTCAGGGCTGTGTATACAGTGATCTAGAAGGAAGGGACACATAGTAATGGTCCCTGCCTTTTCTCTGGGGTGCCCTACTGTTACTGACAGCGGGCTCCCCCTCGGCAACTGTACGATTAGCGTGCAGCTGCCATCTCTGAAAGGACGTTTTAAAACATCCAATCAGAGATAAACCCGACTGCCCAGGAAGTTTACAGTCTGTGGGCGGTTGGGAAGTAGTTAAAAATTTCAAAATTGGTTCTAAAATTCTAAGACCTCTAACGTACTAAAAAATAAAATGACATTTACAAAATGATGCCAACATAAGGTAGAAATATAGGAAATGTTACATAATAACTATTTTATGAGGTATCACTATTCGTCTTAAAAGTAAATTTTTCTAAATTTTCTGTAACTTTTTATTTTTTTTATAAATAAAGGTAAAACATATTGACTCAAATTTACCACTAACATGAAACACAACATGTCAGAAGAAATCAACCTCAGAAACGCTTGGATAAGTAAAAGGGCTCCAGAGTTATTACCCCATAAAGTGAAACATGTCAGATTTGCAAATTGTGTCCTGGTCCTTATGGGGAAAACTGGCTTGGTCTTGAATGGTACAAACCGGATTCCAAAAAAGTTGGGGCACTAAACAAATTGTGAATAAAAACTGAATGCAATGATGTGGAGATGGCAAATGTCAATATTTTATTTGTAATAGAACGTAGATGACGGATCAAACGTTTAATCCGAGTAAATGTATCATTTTAAAGGAAAAATACGTTGATTCAAATTTTCATGGTGTCAACAAATCCACAAAAAAGTTGGGACAAGTAGCAATAAGAGGCTGGAAAAAGTAAATTTGAGCATAATAAAGAGCTGGAAGACCAATTAACACTAATTAGGTCAATTGGCAACATGATTGGGTATAAAAAGAGCTTCTCAGAGTGGCAGTGTCTCTCAGAAGCCAAGATGGGTAGAGGATCACCAATTCCCACAATGTTGCGCAGAAAGATAGTGGAGCAATATCAGAAAGGTGTTACCCAGCAAAAAATTGCAAAGACTTTGCATCTATCATCATCAACTGTGCATAACATCATCCGAAGATTCAGAGAATCTGGAACAATCTCTGTGCGTGAGGGTCAAGGCCGTAAAACCATACTGGATGCCCGTGATCTCCGGGCCCTTAAACGACACTGCACCACAAACAGGAATGCTACTGTAAAGGAAATCACAGAATGGGCTCAGGAATACTTCCAGAAACCATTGTCAGTGAACACAATCCACCGTGCCATCCGCCGTTGCCAGCTGAAACTCTACAGTGCAAAGAAGAAGCCATTTCTAAGCAAGATCCACAAGCTCAGGCGTTTTCACTGGGCCAGGGATCATTTAAAATGGAGTGTGGCAAAATGGAAGACTGTTCTGTGGTCAGACGAGTCACGATTCAAAGTTCTTTTTGGAAATCTGTGACGCCATGTCATCCGGACCAAAGAGGACAAGGACAACCCAAGTTGTTATCAACGCTCAGTTCAGAAGCCTGCATCTCTGATGGTATGGGGTTGCATGAGTGCGTGTGGCATGGGCAGCTTGCATGTCTGGAAAGGCACCATCAATGCAGAAAAATATATTCAGGTTCTAGAACAACATATGCTCCCATCCAGATGTCATCTCTTTCAGGGAAGACCCTGCATTTTTCAACAAGATAATGCCAGACCACATTCTGCATCAATCACAACATCATGGCTGCGTAGGAGAAGGATCCGGGTACTGAAATGGCCAGTCTGCAGTCCAGATCTTTCACCTATAGAGAACATTTGGCGCATCATAAAGAGGAAGGTGCAACAAAGAAGGCCCAAGACGATTAAACAGAGGCCTGTATTAGACAAGAATGGGAGAGCATTCCTATTTCTAAACTTGAGAAACTTGGTCTCCTCGGTCCCCAGACGTCTGTTGAGTGTTGTAAGAAGAAGGGGAGATGCCACACAGTGGTGAAAATGGCCTTGTCCCAACTTTTTGGGGATTTGTTAACACCCTGAAATTCTGATTCAACATATTTTTCCCTTAAAATGGTACATTTTCTCAGTTTAAACTTTTGTTCCGTGATTTATGTTCTATTCTGCATCATTGCATTCAGTTTTTATTCACAATTTGTATAGTGTCCCAACTTTTTGGGAATCCGTTTTGTAAATACCAGAAGATTTACGTTTTTTGATTTGTGATATACTCTTCCCAGAAGCCAAGAGTAGTATTGCTTGGCATACAATACTTATGATTATTTTTTGGTCTCCTTAATGATTAAGAGCAACCCAAAGAAAACCCCACAAGGCACGTCAACAAAGAAAGACAAATTTTACTTGAGACATCTTGGCTCTCTTCTACTTCTAGAAAGAGGTTTTGGTTGAATGTTTCATTGACAGTTGTATACATTTTATGGGTTGTTATACCATATTTTTTGCCCCATAAAATGCATTTTTCCCCCAAAGTAAGGAAAAAATGCCCCTGTGTCTTAAGGGGTGAATACTAATGAGTGCTTTCATTATGGAAGCGCTCATTAGTACCAAAGGACCAGGAAGTGGTGAATGCTCTGTATTTACCGCTTCCACGTCCTTGGCTGTGAAGACTGTGCACAGCATGAGGGTGCTCTGTGACCTCACGCTGTGCCCTCCGGTTCACAGCAACGCCGGTGGCAGGAGGAAGAGGATCGCAATGTAGGTGAGGAGCAGTGGCGTCCGGAGAAGGAGAGGTAAGTGTTTTTTTTTTTCTAATACATGAGGCAATCTGGGGCAGTATGGAGATGCTGGGGCTGATTAAGGGATAATGTGGAGATGCTGGGGGCTGATTAAGGGCTAATATGGAGATGCTGGGGGCTAATCAGGGGCAATATGTAGATGCTGGGGGCTGATCATAAGAAATATGGAGATGCTGGGGGCTGATCATGGGCAATATGGAGATGCTGGAGGCTGAATGGGGCTACTGGGGGCTGATATGAGGTAATGGTGGCTGCTGGGGGCTAATATGAGAGGCAATGGGGACTGTTGGGGACTGATATGAGGCAATGGGGACTGCTGGGGGCTAATACGAGAGGCAATGGGACTGCTGGGGGCTAATATGAGGCAAAGGGGACTGCTGGTGGCTAATGAGAGGCTCTTATCTGAGGTCTGATTGGGGGTCTGATCTGAGGTCTTGTTGGGGTCTTATTAACATTGGTGGTCTGATTGCTGGTCTGACCTGGGGTCTAATGAAAAATATTTTTTTCTCATTGTCCTCCTCTAAAACCTAGGTGCAGCTTATGGGCCGGTGCATCTTATAGGGCGAAAAATACGGCAATTATCTTGTCTAAGGCCCCTTTCACACGGGCGAGTTTTCCGTGCGGGTGCGATCCGTGCGGCGAACGTATGGCACCCGCACTAAATCCTGATCCATTCATTTCTATGGGGCTGTGCACATGAGCGTTGTTTTTAATGCATCACTTGTGCGTTCAGTTGAAATCGCAGCATGCTCTATATTGTCCGATTTTGACGTGACGCAGGCCCCATAGAAGTGAATGGGGTGTGTGAAAATCGGATGGCATCCGCAAGCGAGTACGGATGCCGTGCGATTTGCACGCACGGTTGCAAGGAGACGATCGGGATGGAGACCCGATCATTATTATTTTCCCTTATAACATGGTTATAAGGGAAAATAATAGCATTCTGAATACAGAATGCATAGTAAACCAGCGCTAGAGGGGTTAAAAAAAAATATAAAAAAATTTAACTCACCTTAGTCCACTTGATCACGAAGCCCGGCATCTCCTTGTGTCTCCTCTGCGCTGAACAGGACCTGGGGTGAGCTGCTCCATTAAATACCGGTTAAGGACCTTCGATGACGTCACTCCGGTCATCACATGGTCTTTTACCATGGTGAATCACCATGGTAAAAGATCATGTGACGTACCATGTGATGACCGGAGTGACGTCACCCCAGGTCCTGTTCAGCGCAGAGGAGACACAAGGAGATGCCGGGCTTCGTGATCAAGTGGACTAAGGTGAGTTAAATTATTTTTTTTTTTTTAACCCCTCTAGCGCTGGTTTACTATGCATTCTGTATTCAGAATGCTATTATTTTCCCTTATAACCATGTTATAAGGGAAAATAATACAATCTTCAGAACATCAATCCCAAGCCCGAACTTCTATGAAGAAGTTCGGGTTTGGGTACCAAACATGCGCGATTTTTCTCACGCGAGTGCAACGCATGACAATGCACCCGGCTCTTATCCGGGCAAAAAAACTGACGCCCATGTGAAAGAGGCCTAACTCTCTGTTGAAGGTCTTTTTGCTACATCTGATATTGAAACAAAATGGTGAAATAAAATTGTTAAAGATGTTGTATGTTCAGGTGAAAAGAAGAGAGCTGTAATTATACTTACTTGCTGCTGCACAGCAAGTAAGTAAACAGTAAGAACAACACAGCAGCAATATGAGCACTGCATTTTTTTCACACTGCAGATTGTCAGAGCTGTCCCATTAAAGTGAGACAGCAGAAGCTATAATTATATCTATTTGCTGCTGCACAGCAAGTAGGTAAACAGTAAGAAAGAAACAGCAGCAGTAACCACTACAAAGGTTTCACACAGCAGATTGGCTTATATAGCAAAACTAGAAAAATAGCAAAGCCAACCTCATATCTGCAACAAGTTCTTGTTGCTATGGACTCGCCAATACCAAATATGTCTTTATTTTTTTTACGTTTTACACAATTAGAGCATTTTAAGAAAAAAATCATGTTTATGTGTTGCAATTTTCTTAGAGCCATATTTATTCATTTTTAAGGCTATGTTCTTGTGTGGGGACTAATTTTTTTGAAGGATGAGGTGATGTTTTTATTGCTACCATTTTGTGGTTCATACGACTTCTTGATCGATTAATATTATGTTTTTTGGGAGGTAAGGTAACAAAAAAAGCTGTTTTGGCTAATGTTTATTCCTTTTTTTTATGGCCTGATAGGGAAATCATGTGATATTTTTATAGAGCCAGCCATCACGGAAGTGGCAATACCAAATATGTCTATTTTATTTTATTTTTTCTATTTTTAAAATTTTTTACATGACTTAATTGGGGAATTTTTTTTTTGTATGTGAAACTTTTTTTTTTTTTATAAAACACTTTGTTATTTTTATTTTTTATTTTACACTTTGTGTCCCCCATAAGGTCATACAAGACCTCTGGAGGACATTTAACTTTTTATTTTTTCACTATTGATTTCTCTTGTAACTGGGGCTTACATAGTAGCCCCTGTTACAGGGGAAATACACCCCCCATAGAGGCTGTACAGCATAATACTGCGATGTACAGCCTCAGTGCAGGGCTGATCATGGTCTTTGGAAGACTTGACAGCTCCTGCACTCCCCTGACCCCGACGGTCAATTGACCACCAGGCTGGGACAGGAAGCAGCACATCGCTTCCTGATCTGTATACACATAGTTTGTTCAGGGCTGTGTATACAGTTATCTAGAAGGCAGGGACACACAGGAATGGTCCCTGCCTTTTCTCTGGGGTTATTACCCCATAAAGTGAAACATGTCAGATTTGCAAAATGTGGCCTGGTCCTTATGGTGAAAACTGTCTTGGTTTTGAATGCAAAATACCAGAAGAATTATGTTTTTTGATTTGTGATATACTCTTCCTAGATACCAAGAGTATAATTGCCTGGCATACAATGCTTATGATTATTGCTTATGATGCTTATGATATTATAATTCTCTTGTCTACCTTTCTGTTGAAGGTCTTTTTGCTACATCTGATATTGAATCAAAATGGTGAAATAAAATTGTTAAAGATGTATGTTCAGGTGAGAAGAAGAGAGCTGTAATTATACTTACTTGCTGCTGCACAGCAAGTAAGTAAACAGTAAGAACAACACCGCAGCAATATGAGCACTGCATTATTTTCACACAGCAGATTGGCAGAGCTGTCCCATTAAAGTGAGACAGCAGAAGCTATAATTATATCTATTTGCTGCTGCACAGTAAGTAGGTAAACAGTAAGAAAGAAACAGCAGCAGTAAACACTACAAAGGTTTCACACAGCAGATTAGTAGGGACTCTTCCCTGCCTTTTAAAAAGGCTTATATAGCAAAGCCAACCACACATCAGCATCAAGTTCTTCCAAGACAAAAGTCTTTAGAAAAGCAGGCAAGTGTAATATTTGTGTTTGCAAGGCCTTAGGGGGAACTTCTGGGTGGGTACTATTTATATTATGGAGACCAGTTGATACACATGACAACTATTGTAGGCTAGCCAACACTTCTCTGGATTTCTGGGTAAAATATATGCAAATCATCATGTCTAACATCATTGGTTTAGGAAAGCTAGTATGAATATCTTTCCCAGCAACCTAGAGGGGCATTGCCTGGCCTATAATACTGGACACGGTACTCAGAGTACCCTGGTCTCGCCATAATAAATCATATCTCTCCATGAACAAGTGATTTGCTTTTTCATCAGGTGATATGCAGAACCTTTAGATGGGCAGATTATGGGGAATGAGCGATTGCAGGAACATTTGTTTCTGATAATCATCCCAAACATTGGGGTTTATAAATCCAGGTTTAGGCCCCTTGCAGACGAGTTAGTATTCCGCGCGGATGCAATGTGTGATGCAAATGCATGGCGCCCGCATGTAATCCAGACCCATTCATGACAGTGTGTTGCATGACAATTGCAGCATGTTCTATATTCTGCAATTTTCACACAATGCTGGCCCCATAGAAGTGAATGGAGCTGCGTGAAAATCGTATCACATCTGCAAACAAGTGCGGATGAGATGCGTTTTTCACAGATGGTTGATAAGAGATGTTTGTATACCTTCAGTTTTTTATCACGCGCATTAAATTGCATTGCACCTGGGCGATAAAAACTGAATGCGATCGCAGACAAAACTGAATGACTTTGTTTGCGAAATCGCGCATTTTTCACTGAACGCATTCGCAATGCATCCAGACCGAATCTGCACACACTCGTCTGCAAGGGGCCTTATTCCAATTCCACCCAATAGACTGCCAATAGAAGGCGGTATGGACATCACTTTATATTTCATTCATGTATAGTATTTAGAAATATTTTCAATATTTAGGTTTTCTTTTTTCAAAAATTTTTGCCCAGGTTTATCCAAAAGATTTAAATGCCCATATCTAATTTTGACCACTTTTTCTTGTCTCTGAATTTCTTTCACAAACATACTTATTAAAAGGTTTTTATTTGCAGGAACACAATGACCCCCTGCACATTGGATCTATTAGTAGACATTCTTGTTTTCTCTGCGGTGGGTAATTTGCAGGTGTTGAAAGAGACTTTCATTTGACAGAAGAAAAGGAAAAACTCCCAAAGAGAAAACTGCTAAAAGTTTATTTTCCTTTCTTGTTCTTTTGTTAATAAATCAAAGTCTTTGTGGCTTACTGTCTTGTATTTAGGCCAGATGTCAAATGTTTCTCATTTATGATGATGGCGAGGTAATTACTAATATGATTCCAAGAATAAGGAGATTGTTATAGCGATTTACTATAGTATAGCCATTTTTTAATTAAGAACACCACAGTTATCACTTGTAAATGGAAATTCAGTTACATACACTGCAGGGTGCATGAAGGTGTGAGACTTAGAACTGTAAATGGGCTTGAATTTTATAATTATCTGTCATAGTACACTAGCACCTGCGTTTTTAATCAACATATATATTTTTTTCACTTTCCTAAGAGATGATCAGTGGGACTTTGTGAACATGATTGAATTAGACCACTTAGGCCAGCTGGCGTGATGGCGTAATCTCGCACTGCACAGGATTTCAGCCGAGATCTTCAAGCAACATGGCGGCGGCCGGCCCGTCGCGAGCAAATGGAGGCGGTAAGTTTGATTTAATTTTTTATTTTATTCAAATTTTACACTTAGATGCATCGATCATGTATGAACGCGGCATCTGAGGGTTACAATGACGGGGGCGGCGCTATCCCTGTCATTGCACCCGCTACTTACAAAAAAAATGCGCTTTGGGACAAAGTAAATGTCACAAAGCAAATTTTTTTGTGAAATTCGGTGAATCAGCCGAATCGAACTTTCTATAAATTTGCTCATCTCTAATCATTAGTTAAAAGTGCTGGTATGTTATAAAAGCTTGCATAAAATCTACATAGATTAAAAGTATTCACCCCCTCTTGACTTTTTTTGTATTTTTGTGCCTCACAACCTGGAATTAACATTTATTGTTTGAGGATTTGCATCATTTAATTTACAGAACATGTATAAATACACAGAAGAGATAGCTAGATAATCGAAATAGACCACCTTAATTGTACAGCGAAAGTAGAAGGATGATCAATATAAAACTTAACCTTTAATAATTATCTAATAAGAAAAACTGGCCCCAAAAATGGATAATCAAAATTAAACACATAATATAACATTGGAGCATAGGTAGGTCACCCCACAATTGATAGTAACACTGGGTGGCCAAAAACACTCTAGATGAATAAGGAAAGTGCTCAGCGGCACCAAAAGTGTAAACCGATGGTCCTACCGCTCCAATGGAAACGTTCCTTGTGCAACGATTGCCTCGACGATGATAGATGATTGCAGTCCACCGAGGCTAGAAAAAGTTGCAGAGAAGGGTTAGAATAACTAGCTAGCTTGCCCTAAGGATGCCCTGCAAGATAACTGCACTAGTTCTAATGTCCTAGTCACTGAGCCCCGTGACCAGGTGCAATCAGGAACCTAACCCTAGAATTGTTGCGCCCTACTGAGCCCTCTCCTGCCTGATCCCTATATGCACGTTTCACTTTGAGATGAGTGTAAAGCTTGCATGGATCAGGCAGGAGAGTTTTGGCATTGGGCAAACCTGATAATGGTATAAAGTTCGCCATCTAACTGAAGTGGTCCACCACCAAAATCACCGTCTTCTCAGAGGAACTAGGCAAATCAGTGATGAAGTCCATGGACAAATACATTCAGGGACGGGATGGGATGGACAAATGAGGAAGAGATCCTGAAGGCTGAATATGAGTCACCTTGGCACGTGCACAGGTCTCACAGGCTGCCACAGAACCCTCCACACCTTTACGTAAACCTGGCCACCAGAATATCCAGGAAATAAGATCCACAGTGGATCTGCTCTCAGGGTGTCCTGCAAGGAAAGTATTATGATGTTCCTTGAACACCTTGTGCCGAAGCCCATAAGGAACAAACAACCTCCCGGTGCCTCATCTTGAGCTTCCAACACCTCTGCCTCAAGTTCGGGATAAAGGGCGGAAACCACCACCCCATCAGCCAAAATCGGAGCAGGATCCTCCAAATCCCCCCCCCCAAGAAAGCTACGCGAAAAGGCATCCTCCATGACATTTTTGACCCAGGGTGATAAGTGACCACAAAATTAAATCTGGTAAAAAACAATGACCATCTGGACTGCCTTGGGTTCAGATGCTTCGCAGATTGCAGGTAAGCCAGATTCTTATGATCAGTAATTACTGTAATGGGTTGAATCACTCCTTCTAACCAATGACGCCATTCTTCAAAGACCAATTTAATGGCCAGCAACTCTCTATTACCAACATCATAATTTCTTTCGGCAGAATATTTTTTTGAAAAAAAAGCACAGGGGCGCCATTTGCCAGGAGAAGGACCCTGCGACAAAACTTCTCCGACTCCCACTTCTGACGCGTCAACCTCCACAATGAAAGGCTGAGACACATCAGGTTGCACCAAAATTGGAGCAGAAGCAAAAAATTTCTTTATTGCAGAAAAAGCATGTAATGCCTCTTCAGACCAGACTGAGAAATCCACACCTTTCTTGTTCATATCGGTCAAAGGCTGTCACGGTCATATTGGTGTTTGACCGTGACGCGGTTGCCATACAGACAACGTGTTGTTGGCAGTTTGCATGTGCACTTCCCCTTTAAGGTTTGCCTCCCTGCTGCTTGGTGAGAAAGGGGTTAATCTTCTTGCCAGTGGGGATTAAGGTGTTTCCTGGGTGTGGCCGCTAGCTTGATATATACCTGTGGCTTGCTCGGTGCAGTTGTACTACAGACTTGCTTGGTGTTGGAGCTTTGCTTCTTTCCTGGGTGTTTCTGCCCAGTCCTTGAGTGCCACCTTATGGAACATAAATTGTCCTCCCCTATGTACCCTCTATGTACCTTTACCCTCACATGTGTGGTGTGGGTTTATGTTCTGGGTGTGTGAAGTGTTTTGTTGGTTGTTACATGTCTGGGCTGTTGTTGGTGTTGGTCCCTGCATGTATGCTATTCATCACCCGGTATGTTGATACCTCCGGAAGGGGGCTGGTTTCCTGGAGGGGTGAACCATAAGTCTGGATGCAGTATCAGGTGTGCTGGATTAGGTGTGTGGTGTTGTTTGTACGGTGTCCTATTTGGTGTGTGGGCACCTGTACTTATGCACAGGTTCTAGTCGTGGTGGCTGCGGCAGGTAAGTATGTTTCTGGTGTTCTTACCTGCTGACTCTGTTGCTGTATTCATTTGTCCACTTTTCCCTGCAACTAGGCCTGTGGAGACTCTGGTTCATCCGTGTCTTGGATGAACCTGGTTGTCTCTTGTCCCTGTCTCCAAACCTCAGGGAGATTCAGGGATTTCAGGTTTCCAGTGTATGGGCCCTCCTACCTTAAGGGTCGGCTCATACAGTTAGGAGAACAGGCCAGATTTAGGGATGCTATAGGAGGTGACCAGCTCCTTTTTCTTGGCAGCCTGGTCTAGCTGCTACCCTTATCCTTTTTACATTGTACGGTGGGGGGGGTTTCCCCCACTCCCCACCGTGACAAAGGCTTGACAACAGTAGAATAATTCAGGATACATTTTCTGTAGTAATTAGTAAACCCCAAAAACCGCATCAGCGCTTTCTGATTCTCAGGTCAATCCCAGTCCAATACTGCACGGACCTTTTTGGGATCCATACGAAAACCTGAGGAAGAAAGCAGGTAACCCAGGACCTGCAGTTCCTGAACAGGAAACACACATTTTTCTAACTTAGCATATAACTTTTTCTCCCGGAGGATCAGTAATACTTGTCTTAAATGATCCTGAATTCCTGATGAGTTTCCATATCGGGCGAGTAAATTAGTATGTCATCAAGGTAAATAACAACAAACCTTCCCTCCAAATGATGAAAAATGTCATTGATAAAGTGCTGAAAGATTGCCGGGGCATTAGTCAACCCAAAGGGCATGACCAAGTTCTCGAAGTGGCCCTCAGGGGTATTAAAGGCCGTCTTCCATTCGTCCCCTTCCCTGATTCTTATCAGATTATAAGCCTCTTTTAAATACAAATTGGAAAACACGTTGGCTCCGACAATCTGATCGAATGAATCCAGGATCAAGGGAAGGGGATAAGGATCACGGACATGGATACGATTTTAAGGGTCCCATCCTTTTTTTTTAAGAAAAAAGAAGCCAGCAGCCACCAGTGACTTAGATGATCTAATATGTCCGTTTGCCAAACTCTCGGAAATATACTCTCGCATAGCTACTCTTTTGGGTTGGGAAAGATTATGCAACTAAGACTTTGGCAATTTATCTCCGGGAATAAGGTTGACCGGACAATCATACTCCCAGTGAGGGGGTAACTCCTGATCTCCACCCTCAGAGAATACATCAGAAAAATCTGAAAGAAACGGGAGTAACACATTTAGTGGATATCACAGAAAGTGAGGCGCCGAGACAGTTGTCTATACAGAAATCACTCCAATTACTGATCTGTCTTGCCTGCCAATCTATGCTAGGATTATGTCTGGTAAACCTGGTAAACATAGCACTAGAGGGGCAGGCAAACCCTTCAGTACAAAACAAGAAATTGACTCAACATATGAATTACCCACCCTCAAATGAATATCATGCACCGTATGAGTCAGACACTTTTGCGAGACAGGGGTGGAATCAATAGCAAACACAGATATCCCCTTGTTTAATGCGCTTGTTTTAAAACCATAACGCTGAACAAACTGATAGTCCACAAGGTTAACCCCCACTGTCAACAAATACTTCCAATTCAATATTTTTGGAGTTTAGCGCCACCATGGCAGACAGGAGAAATCGGGTACTACTGGTAAAAATACCTTCTCCGACTCCCCACCCACACTGCAAAGAGTAAGAGAACTAGACCCATTAGTTACAACCTTTTATTTATTTTTCTTCGCCTTGAGGTTTAATATAAGGACATACGTTAATAAAATGTACTTCTTTACCACAGAAGAAGCAAAGTCTTCTCTGAACCATGAAGTTCCTATTACCAGGGCATGAAGAGACCTGTCCCAATTGCATAGGATCATCACCAGACACGAGCTCGAGTGTCCCTGTACCCCACGGGACAGAAGAGGCTGTTTACCCATATGTTAGTGCATCCCGAGTGAAGGGAACCTTGCACCTCTCTCTCAGGCATCTATCAATCCATACAGCCAGGGACATAGCCGCCTCCAAAGAATTCGTTTTTTTTTTGGAATGCCAGGGCGTCTTTTAGTCTTTCAGACAGCCCTTGACAGAATTTACTACGGAGTGCTGGGTCATTCCACTCCGAATCAGTTGCCCATCTCCTAAATTCGGAGCAATAAGACTCTGCAGAATGTTCTCCCTGACTCAAACCACACAGCTTAGATTCGGCCAGGGAAACCTGGTCTGAATCATCATAAATGAGGCCCAGGACTCTGAAAAATGAATCCACCGATCAGAGGGATTGGGACCAGATTGGTAAAGAAAAGGCCCAGGACTGAGCGTTACCTTTCAACAGAGAAATAATAATCCCCACTCTTTGATTTTCGTCCCCAGAGGAGAGCGGACACAGTCGAAAGCATAGTTTACAAGATTCTCTGAACCGAACAAAATTATCCCTCCCAGAAAACCTATCTGGGAGGGCGACTTTAGGTTTAAGGCTGCCCTGGTTCCCACTGACGGAACCAAACGCCTGAGAATTCTGAAACTGTGCAACTGAATTGCGGAGGTCAGCTACCTCCAAAGATAATCCCTGCATGCGATCCACCAGTGCATTACCAGTATCCATATCGGCACAAAGTCGAAAAATAATGACGATAGGGGCGGTTGATAATGTCACGGCAAATGGGGATAAGAGGAACACCAAGTAAACAAATGGCAACTGGTAAACAGACTAGGCCCCAAAGCTAGGGTGGAGGGAATGATAACCTCCTAACAATCCCTGAGCCTCACCCTGACTGCTGACAGTATGAGAAAGTCCTCATGGTGAACGAACTAATACGCTGGAACCTAAGCCCTGCTGACACTGTAGCAAACCCTAACTTAGGGAGCGGGTAATAAGACAGCCGTACCTTCCACTGTGAAGGGACCAGCATCTCCCTGAGACCTAAAGGAAACACACGCACAAATGAGAAAATAGGAGGACTTAGCTTGAGACGAGCGGGGAGTAGAGGATCCACAAACAACCAGTTTAGAACTCCAGAAAGAAAATATCAACTGCAAAGTCAGCAGTAAGAGGCGGACTTAAATAGAGCCTCTTAAACAGCTAACGAGCAGAACCTGATGAGAGGTGGGAGCCTGCCCACAACAACAAACAGAAAGGCAGCACAGAAAGACCTGTCAGATAGACTCACGTGCTGCAAGTCTATTTGATCTGCTCAGATCTCTCACAGGGCAGGCAGTGACAAACCCTGAATTGTACTTCTCAACATTGTTGTCCCCTACTTGTTTGGAGAGTTCCTTGGTCTTCATGGCAGTGTTTGGTTAATGATGCCTGTTGCTTAGGTGTTGCAGCCTCTGGGGTCTTTCACAAAAGGTGTGTATATGTAATGACAGATCATGTGACACTCAGATTGCACACAGGTGGACATAATTTTACTAATTATGTGACTTCTGAAGATAATTGGTTGCACCAGAGCTTTTTATGGGCTTCCTAACAAGGGGGGTGAATACATACAAACATGACAATTTTCAGTTTTTTATTTCTAAACAATAGTTTTATTTATACATTTTTTTTTTCATTTCACTTCACCAACTCAGACTATTGTGTTCTGATCCATCACATAAAATTCAGATTAACAAAACATTTAACTTAAAGCTTTAATGTAACAAAACATGAAAAAAGTCAAGGGGGTGAATACTTTTGCAAGGCACTGTAGTTAAAGGGGTTTCTGAGTTTTTAAAACTGATGATCTATCCTCTGGACATGTCACTGTCCTCCAGTGAGCCTCCCACCATGAGCGCTGGGGCCTCTTCAAACAGCTTGTGACTAGTCTTGAAAGAAGTTTTGAAAAATTTGATTTGGAAACTTTGCCAAATTTTATCAAGAAATTTGATTTGTCACAAATTACTTCATCACAAATCACTTTCCATTGTATGGAGCAGGTGGAATGATGGGGAACGGTGATCTCTTTATTTCAAGACCCCGTGACTGGACTTGGCACTCTTCACAACCATAGGAATGAAGATGCCGGTGGTCAGGTGATTTGCCCAGGGGATTCCTTCTTGGCTTTTACAGCTCTTTTTTTTTACAACTTCTTTGTAGGCGTAGATACAGTAGATTTTCCCGTCTGTAACCAAACATCCTCTGAACATGTTCAGCACCCTCTCAGAAGTGGACAATGTCTGGGAGCAGCTAGGGAAGCATTCACTTAAGTAAGTCATTTCACTGCCACCATCTTCATTACTGTGGAGGATATGTCCAAGATTTACAGAAGGCCTGGAAATGAAGCCCTTGGATGAGCATTGACGAGGTATAGTGTTTCCTGGTATAAAACACAATTGTATGGAATGTTCCAATTTTTTTTCAAGAAAATTATCAATCTCATTATCTACTACAGATCTACTATGGCACTCAACATTTTCAAATCTGGACAACTTGACAAAATCAAGGTTGACATGTTGCTATAGTACAGTACGGTGATCTCTCTGCTGAAAGGCCATGACCTGCATTTTCCTGTCAGGTTCCTCTTGTCTGTTCCTAGGGCAAGCATGCTCTTTGGCCCTTAAAGGGCCAGAACGTGCATCCTAATCTTCTCAGCCAATGACTAGTCACCTCATGGTATTTAAGACACCTTCCCCTAGAGGAAGATGTCTGAGCTTTAGGTTACCTAGCTTGCCAGTTCCCTGCAAAAGTGAGCAATTCTGTTTGCCCATGTACACACCTCTGTCTTTTTGCTGATTCTGGCCCTCCCCTGCCTGACCTGACCACTGCCTGTTTACTATATTGACCTTCTGCTGCCTGTCCTGGCCTTGGACTAGTTTCATGAATTCACACATACGCTCCCTGCCCTAACCTCGGCCTGTTTCCTGACGACAAGTATTGCCTGATCCCTCTGTGCTTCACACCATTGTCTCTGACTCCTGTGGGTCAGCATCCAATTATATCAGGACTATTCCAAGGGGCATCCTGGTAGCTCCCCTCCAGAAAAGTCTAGATTTCTGTATCGGGGGTCAAAGGATAAAAAAGAGGGGGCTTCTGGGTTAACACTATTAGGACTAGCTCAAGTCAAACTAGTTGGGTGGCACAATGGTTCCCCACTCATTGCCCACAGCATACAACGAACAAAGCAAAAGAAAAAGGTTTCTGCTGCAATCAGTTGCCTTACAGCCAGAGACTGATCTTATATGAGATTTCTTATGAGGATAAAAGTGAATAAATTAGCCACATAGAGAAGAATTAAGAAGCATCACTAGATTGATTGGATACCTTTTATTGTTTTTGCATATTTTTATATTTAATATTCCTTTATTAACTTAACAACAACAAGATTCCCAATTGAACCAACACAGAAAATTATCATGATTAGTTTGACCAAGGTAACAAACCTTATGGTCATTGGTTTCACGATAGCAATGATATATAGTTCAGCCTTCTGCTTTTTACTGCATTTTATTCAATAGAGTAAGTCATTTCCATTGCTCATCAGCTGTCTTTCCTCTAAGCAAATGCTTGACACATTACTGGCCGCTCTGAATGACATTATCATGGCAGCCATCAGAAGGAAGAGCAGATACTGTAAAAGTGATGAAAATCAGTATTAAAAATACTACCTTCACATTTATAAAAATATGCACTTTGAAAAAAATATTTTTTCATAGTCGGAGCTGTTCTATTTTTAATCAATTAATTTTTCTCATGATGAGTCATGCACTTTAATTAGACAAAGTAAATATGTACTAGATCCTTGAGTAATGTAGAACTGGGTAATATAGTTATGTATTCATAGAAATGTCTCTTGACACTTTTTATTTCCATTATTTTAGGTCCAAAAGATTCAATTTTGTAGATAATTCGGCATCAGTAAGTGTTCATAGTCTTCATCTTCCTCCCTTTCTTCTTTTTTTATCATCATAACTTGATGCTCCCATGCTAAATCTCTATGTGTCATTCCAGGGGCGGACTGGGAACTTAAAGTGGCCCTAGAAAAAAGAACCTAAAAGTGGCCCCATGTTGTAGGGAGGTCCAAATTGCCAGAAGGTGTGGCAGCAAAAGTAGGTGGGGTCAGAAATACCATAGCAGAAAATACAATCCCAGCAGACCCATATACCACAGTGCAACACAATATTTTGCCCCAAAACCTGACCCTCTGCCATAAATAACTTCCATTTTCTGTTTTCCTCCTCCAGTTGTCTCAGATTAAGATATGAAGCAGGGGACTTAGGACCTGAGATGCGGGCCATAGCTGAATTCGGTAGGGCATGTGTTATCACTGGCCAGGTACATGAGTACCTGATCCAACTGCTACTTCTGCACCCTCATAGCCTCAAGATGGCTGTAGGATAGACCATCAGTTTTGATTGAGGTCCAAAGGTTAAACCTAGAGATGAGCGAATGTCCTAAAGTTTGTTTCAATTTGAATCATACTATCTCCCTCCCTCTCTCTTGAAAAATTGTACCCAAATTAAAGAGGTTATTCAAATTCTAAAACATACCCCCCAGTGCCCGGACCCCTCATATAGGTTATGCTAACCCTGCTCCTCGGCACCTGTGTTGCTTCTGATACTCACACAGCCGCCGCTGCATCATGAAGATCTAAAATCTTGTGATGGGGGGAGCAGCCAATGGCAGGTCATGACGGGGACGAGCCTCCTTAGCGTCCCCCCTGATGCTCGTCTTCGTCACAGCTTGCTATTGGCTGCTCCCCCTGTGGCGCGGATCAAAACACCCCAGGTGACGCTAGGGAGGCTCGTACCTATGTGCGGCCTGCTATTGACTTCTCATCCCTATCGCCAGATGTTTTGATCCGCACAATGGGGAGATGCAGCGGCGGCCGTGTGGAGCTCAGGAGCGACGCAGGTGCCAGGGAGCGGGCTAAGTGTAATATATATGAGTGGCCCAGGCATTGGGGAGCATGTTTTAGATTTGGATAACCCCCTTAATCTTAAAAAATTGTGATTCTACAGAATATGAATTGTTTTAAAAATTTCAATTTTATGGATTTGATTGACTTTTCTCTAGTCATACCCCAACCAATCAAACACTGATGGCCTAGCCAAATTATAGGCTTTCAAGTTAAGTCCAAAAAAAAACGAAAACTTTTAATCTGTGTGTACATTATGAAAAGCTTTTTTTTATTTCAATATATGCAGAAGATCCCAACTAGAATGAATAGAGCAATAAGAAACCTAGAGACTACCTTTTTGTGAAGACCATAAAATGTGTATTGTGTAATGCTTAATCTATCAGGGGAAGTGAACGCTTGCTGCCGGTGAACACTTCCTACAGACTACTGCTGAGGCCTCGCCTGGGGGACACTTTTTGATCAAGTTCTTGACAAGGGAGCAAGCTTGTTTTTCAAGTTCGGGTTCGGTGTTCGGGTATTAGTGCAATTCCGTTATGGATTCTGTTATCATAGAATATAACAAAATGTTATGATGGAATGCACCACAGCAGCCTCTACGAGGCATTTTATTTAGCATTCCCTTATCATAGAAGTCAATGGGTAGCATAACGGATCAGTCCTGTCCTGCATAACGGAAACCAGACAGATACGTTATGATAATGATACCCATTGACTTCTATTATGACGGAATGTAAAAGAAATGCCTCGTAGAGGCTTCCGTGGTGCATTCCATCATAGTATTCCATTATATTCTATGATAACAGAATCCATAATGGAATTACACTAATACCCGAACCCAAACTTTAAGAACACAAGTTTGCTCATCCCTACAAGGGACCCTTCCAACGTGTATGAATTGTGCAAAGCAGAGAACCTCGGTCATGTTAACCTCCTGTAAAAGTCAAATGAGGATGGTGTCCATATCTGTTTATTGTCAGACAATGCCACTATTGGCTGTCCCAATAAGGAACAATTTTTTGGAAAGTTTTTAAATTTTGAAAATCATAACAAATGCAACACCCCAGTATTTTTTAACCTGTAGGATACCAGCGCCGTAGCTGTACCACACTGGGAACTGTATCTTAAATCCCAGCGTCATACCGCTACACTGCGCTGATCAGGCGGGCGCAGGAGCTTTCCTTTTGACCATTGCCATGTGCCCACATATGGGGTATTTCTGTAAACTGCTGAATCAGAGTAATGTATATTGAGGTTTATTTTGCTGTTAACCCTTGCTGTGTTTCAAAAAGCAAAGTTTGTAACATCAGTTTTGAATAATTTGAGGGGTGTAGTTTCTAAAATTGGGTCATTTATGGACGGTTTCCATTATGTAAGCCCCTCAAAATCACTTTATAACTGAATTGGTGCTTAAAAAAATGGTTTTAGAAATTTTACATAAAATTTGAAAAATTGCTTCTAAAATTCTAAGCCTTCTAACATCCTAAAAAAAAATATGACTGTTACAAAATGATGCCAACATAAATAAAGGTGAACTATATCATGAAGTGCAATGTGTCACGAGAAAATGATTTGCACATAAAGTGACATATGTCAGATTTGCAAAAATTGGCCTGGGATTTAAGGTGAAAAGTGGCTCGGTACTGAAAGGGTTAAACACCTGTCATATACAGATTTTCAGGACGATTGGAGCCCTTTCGATTCAGGTCGATTTTTTTAGAAAGATTTGCTCATCTCTAGTGCAGATTTTTCCACCAAATGCCATTTGTGCAAAAATATGTGACTTTTGTACACCAGAAAATACTTGTACAAATTTTGGAAATAATCTCCAACGTGTATACTGGGAAACGTTCAAAGGAGAGCTACACATAAAATAGTGAAATATAGTAATAATAATAGGGTGCAATGTAGCTCAGCAAAAGCTTCTGTACGCAATATGAATTCCACAAAGAAATAAGAAGAAAGATAGAAATGGCTTCAATCCAAAATCATCATAGAGAAGATGAGACAGATGAGTAAGATAAGAGTAACTTCTGTAAGACCCAGACAATAGCCACTATGTTAGGAACTCCACGTTGGATTCAAAGAAGAGCCACCTGCATCCACATGACATCATGAACATAAAGGCCAATGTGTGGTGGCTTGATGGGTGCAGCTTATCAAATATCAGGCATGACCTGTGATTATGAGCATCAGAGCAGGAGATAAAGTTCATCTGTCAACTGCAAAGCAATGTTCTTCTTATTTTAATTCTCTATATTTGTTCACCATTTCAATAACTACAGTTATGGCTTAAGTTTACCTTGTAAGACTAAAGCAAATCCATGGAAAGTTGTTGCAACCAATAAAACACATAAAGTGCACCAAAATAGGTGCAAGTACGTTGATAAATGTGGGCTGCTGCACACGGCATATTAGTGCTATAACTTGTGACTAGAGTTGAGCGAACACCTGGATGTTCGGGTTCGAGAAGTTCGGCCGAACATCCCGGAAATGTTCGGGTTCGGGATCCGAACCCGATCCGAACTTCGTCCCGAACCCGAACCCCATTGAAGTCAATGGGGACCCGAACTTTTCGGCACTAAAAAGGCTGTAAAACAGCCCAGGAAAGAGCTAGAGGGCTGCAAAAGGCAGCAACATGTAGGTAAATCCCCTGCAAACAAATGTGGATAGGGAAATGAATTAAAATAAAAATTAAATAAATAAAAATTAACCAAAATCAATTGGAGAGAGGTTCCATAGCAGAGAATCTGGCTTCCCGTCACCCACCACTGGAACAGTCCATTCTCAGATATTTAGGCCCCGGCACCCAGGCAGAGGAGAGAGGTCCCGTAACAGAGAATCTGTCTTCATGTCAGCAGAGAATTAGTCTGCATGTCATAGCAGAGAATGAGGCTTCACGTCAGCCACCACTGCAACAGTCCATTGGCATATATTTAGGCCCAGCACACACACAGGCAGAGGAGAGAGGTCCCGTAACAGAGAATCTGGCTTCATGTCAGCAGAGAATCAGTCTGCATGTCATAGCAGAGAATCAGGCTTCACGTCAGCCACCACTGCAACAGTCCATTGTCATAAATTTAGGCCCAGCACCCAGGCAGAGGAGAGAGGTCCCGTAACAGAGAATCTGGCTTCATGTCAGCAGAGAATCAGTCTTCATATCATAGCAGAGAATCAGGCTTCACGTCACCCACCACTGTAAGAGTCAATTTTCATAAATTTAGGCCCAGAACCCAGGCAGAGGAGAAAGGTCCCGTAACAGACAATCTGGCTTCATGTCAGCAGAGAATCAGTCTTCATATCATAGCAGAGAATCAGGCTTCACGTCACCCACCACTGTAAGAGTCAATTTTCATAAATTTAGGCCCAGAACCCAGGCAGAGGAGAAAGGTCCCGTAACAGACAATCTGGCTTCATGTCAGCAGAGAATCAGTCTTCATATCATAGCAGAGAATCAGGCTTCACGTCACCCACCACTGTAAGAGTCAATTTTCATAAATTTAGGCCCAGAACCCAGGCAGAGGAGAAAGGTCCCGTAACAGACAATCTGGCTTCATGTCAGCAGAGAATCAGTCTTCATATCATAGCAGAGAATCAGGCTTCACGTCACCCACCACTGTAAGAGTCAATTTTCATAAATTTAGGCCCAGAACCCAGGCAGAGGAGAAAGGTCCCGTAACAGACAATCTGGCTTCATGTCAGCAGAGAATCAGTCTTCATATCATAGCAGAGAATCAGGCTTCACGTCACCCACCACTGTAAGAGTCAATTTTCATAAATTTAGGCCCAGAACCCAGGCAGAGGAGAAAGGTCCCGTAACAGACAATCTGGCTTCATGTCAGCAGAGAATCAGTCTTCATATCATAGCAGAGAATCAGGCTTCACGTCACCCACCACTGTAAGAGTCAATTTTCATAAATTTAGGCCCAGAACCCAGGCAGAGGAGAAAGGTCCCGTAACAGACAATCTGGCTTCATGTCAGCAGAGAATCAGTCTTCATATCATAGCAGAGAATCAGGCTTCACGTCACCCACCACTGTAAGAGTCAATTTTCATAAATTTAGGCCCAGAACCCAGGCAGAGGAGAAAGGTCCCGTAACAGACAATCTGGCTTCATGTCAGCAGAGAATCAGTCTTCATATCATAGCAGAGAATCAGGCTTCACGTCACCCACCACTGTAAGAGTCAATTTTCATAAATTTAGGCCCAGAACCCAGGCAGAGGAGAAAGGTCCCGTAACAGACAATCTGGCTTCATGTCAGCAGAGAATCAGTCTTCATATCATAGCAGAGAATCAGGCTTCACGTCACCCACCACTGTAAGAGTCAATTTTCATAAATTTAGGCCCAGAACCCAGGCAGAGGAGAAAGGTCCCGTAACAGACAATCTGGCTTCATGTCAGCAGAGAATCAGTCTTCATATCATAGCAGAGAATCAGGCTTCACGTCACCCACCACTGTAAGAGTCAATTTTCATAAATTTAGGCCCAGAACCCAGGTAGAGGAGAAAGGTCCCGTAACAGACAATCTGGCTTCATGACAGCAGAGAATCAGTCTGCATGTCATAGCAGAGAATCAGGCTTCACGTCAGCCACCACTGCAACAGTCCATTGTCATAAATTTAGGCCCAGCACCCAGGCAGAGGAGAGAGGTCCCGTAACAGAGGATCTGGCTTCATGTCAGCAGAGAATCAGTCTGCATGTCATAGCAGAGAATGAGGCTTCACGTCAGCCACCACTGCAACAGTCCATTGGCATATATTTAGGCCCAGCACACACACAGGCAGAGGAGAGAGGTCCCGTAACAGACAATCTGGCTTCATGTCAGCAGAGAATTAGTCTGCATGTCATAGCAGAGAATGAGGCTTCACGTCACCCACCACTGCAACAGTCCATTGGCATATATTCAGGCCCAGCACCCAGGCAGAGGAGAGAGGTCCCGTAACAGAGGATCTGGCTTCATGTCAGCAGAGAATCAGTCTGCATGTCATAGCAGAGAATGAGGCTTCACGTCAGCCACCACTGCAACAGTCCATTGTCATAAATTTAGGCCCAGCACCCAGGCAGAGGAGAGAGGTCCCGTAAAAGAGGATCTGGCTTCATGTCAGCAGAGAATCAGTCTGCATGTCATAGCAGAGAATCAGGCTTCACGTCAGCCACCACTGCAACAGTCCATTGTCATAAATTTAGGCCCAGCACCCAGGCAGAGGAGAGAGGTCCCGTAACAGAGGATCTGGCTTCATGTCAGCAGAGAATCAGTCTGCATGTCATAGCAGAGAATCAGGCTTCACGTCAGCCACCACTGCAACAGTCCATTGTCATAAATTTAGGCCCAGCACCCAGGCAGAGGAGAGAGGTCCCGTAACAGAGGATCTGGCTTCATGTCAGCAGAGAATCAGTCTGCATGTCATAGCAGAGAATCAGGCTTCACGTCAGCCACCACTGCAACAGTCCATTGTCATAAATTTAGGCCCAGCACCCAGGCAGAGGAGAGAGGTCCCGTAACAGACAATCTGGCTTCATGTCAGCAGAGAATTAGTCTGCATGTCATAGCAGAGAATCAGGCTTCATGTCAGCCACCACTGCAACAGTCCATTGGCATATATTTAGGCCTAGCACACAGGCAGAGGAGAGGTTCATTCAACTTTGGGTAGCATCGCAATATAATGGTAAAATGAAAATAAAAATAGGATTGAATGAGGAAGTGCCCTGGAGTCCAATAATATATGGTTATGGGGAGGTAGTTAATGTCTAATCTGGACAAGGGACGGACAGGTCCTGTGGGATCCATGCCTGGTTCATTTTTATGAACGTCAGCTTGTCCACATTGGCTGTAGACAGGCGGCTGCGTTTGTCTGTAATGACGCCCCCTGCCGTGCTGAATACACGTTCAGACAAAACGCTGGCTGCCGGGCAGGCCAGCACCTCCAAGGCATAAAAGGCTAGCTCTGGCCACGTGGACAATTTAGAGACCCAGAAGTTGAATGGGGCCGAACCATCAGTCAGTACGTGGAGGGGTGTGCACACGTACTGTTCCACCATGTTAGTGAAATGTTGCCTCCTGCTAACACGTTGCGTATCAGGTGGTGGTGCAGTTAGCTGTGGCGTGTTGACAAAAGTTTTCCACATCTCTGCCATGCTAACCCTGCCCTCAGAGGAGCTGGCCGTGACACAGCTGCCTTGGCGACCTCTTGCTCCTCCTCTGCCTTGGCCTTGGGCTTCCACTTGTTCCCCTGTGACATTTGGGAATGCTCTCAGTAGCGCGTCTACCAACGTGCGCTTGTACTCGCGCATCTTCCTATCACGCTCCAGTGCAGGAAGTAAGGTGGGCACATTGTCTTTGTAGCGTGGATCCAGCAGGGTGGCAACCCAGTAGTCCGCACAGGTTAAAATGTGGGCAACTCTGCTGTCGTTGCGCAGGCACTGCAGCATGTAGTCGCTCATGTGTGCCAGGCTGCCCAGGGGTAAGGACAAGCTGTCCTCTGTGGGAGGCGTATCGTCATCGTCCTGCCTTTCCCCCCAGCCACGCACCAGTGATGGACCCGAGCTGCGTTGGGTGCCACCCCGCTGTGACCATGCTTCATCCTCATCCTCCTCCACCTCCTCCTCATCCTCGTCCTCCTCGTCCTCCAGTAGTGGGCCCTGGCTGGCCACATTTGTACCTGGCCTCTGCTGTTGCAAAAACCTCCCTCTGAGTCACTTCGAAGAGACTGGCCTGAAAGTGCTAAAAATGACCCCTCTTCCTCATCCTCCTCCTCCTCCTCCTGGGCCACCTCCTGTTCCATCATCGCCCTAAGTGTTTTCTCAAGGAGACATAGAAGTGGTATTGTAACGCTGATAACGGTGTCATCGCCACTGGCCATGTTGGTGGAGTACTCGAAACAGCGCAACAGGGCACACAGGTCTCGCATGGAGGCCCAGTCATTGGTGGTGAAGTGGTGCTGTTCTGTAGTGCGACTGACCCGTGCGTGCTGCAGCTGAAACTCCACTATGGCCTGCTGCTGCTCGCACAGTCTGTCCAGCATGTGCAAGGTGGAGTTCCACCTGGTGGGCACGTCGCATATGAGGCGGTGAGCGGGAAGGCCGAAGTTACGCTGTAGCGCAGACAGGCGAGCAGCGGCAGGATGTGAACGCCGGAAGCGCGAACAGACGGCCCGCACTTTATGCAGCAGCTCTGACATGTCGGGGTAGTTGTGAATGAACTTCTGCACCACCAAATTCAGCACATGCGCCAAGCAAGGGATGTGCGTCAAATTGGCTAGTCCCAGAGCTGCAACGAGATTTCGCCCATTATCACACACCACCAGGCCGGGCTTGAGGCTCACCGGCAGCAACCACTCGTCGGTCTGTTGTTCAATACCCCGCCACAACTCCTGTGCGGTGTGGGGCCTGTCCCCCAAACATATGAGTTTCAGAATGGCCTGCTGACGTTTACCCCGGGCTGTGCTGAAGTTGGTGGTGAAGGTGTGTGGCTGACTGGATGAGCAGGTGGAAGAAGAGGAGGAGGAAGCCGAGAAGGAGGAGGTGGCAACAGGAGGCAAAGAATGTTGCCCTGCGATCCTTGGCGGCGGCAGGACGTGCGCCAAACAGCTCTCCGCCTGGGGCCCAGCTGCCACTACATTTACCCAGTGTGCAGTTAGGGAGATATAGCGTCCCTGGCCGTGCTTACTGGTCCACGTATCTGTGGTTAGGTGGACCTTGCTACAGATGGCGTTGCGCAGTGCACACTTGATTTTATCGGATACTTGGTTGTGCAGGGAAGGCACGGCTCTCTTGGAGAAGTAGTGCCGGCTGGGAACAACATACTGTGGGACAGCAAGCGACATGAGCTGTTTGAAGCTGTCTGTGTCCACCAGCCTAAATGACAGCATTTCATAGGCCAGTAGTTTAGAAATGCTGGCATTCAGGGCCAGGGATCGAGGGTGGCTAGGTGGGAATTTACGCTTTCTATCAAATGTTTGTGAGATGGAGAGCTGAACGCTGGCGTGTGACATGGTTGAGACGCTTGGTGACGGAGGTGGTGGTGGTGGTGTTGGTGGTACATCCCCTGTTTGCTGGGCGGCAGGTGCCAACGTTCCTCCAGAGGCGGAGGAAGAGGCCGAGGCGGCAGCAGCAGAATAGGCCGAGGCGGCAGCAGCAGAAGAGGTAGCAGGGGGAGCCTGAGTGACTTCCTTGGTTTTAAGGTGTTTACTCCACTGCAGTTCATGCTTTGCATGCAGGTGCCTGGTCATGCAGGTTGTGCTCAGGTTCAGAACGTTAATGCCTCGCTTCAGGCTCTGATGGCACAGCGTGCAAACCACTCGGGTCTTGTCGTCAGCACATTGTTTGAAGAAGTGCCATGCCAGGGAACTCCTTGAAGCTGCCTTTGGGGTGCTCGGTCCCAGATGGCGGCGGTCAGTAGCAGGCGGAGTCTCTTGGCGGCGGGTGTTCTGCTTTTGCCCACTGCTCCCTCTTTTGCTACGCTGTTGGCTCGGTCTCACCACTGCCTCTTCCTCCGAACTGTGAAAGTCAGTGGCACGACCTTCATTCCATGTGGGGTCTAGGACCTCATCGTCCCCTGCATCGTCTTCCACCCAGTCTTGATCCCTGACCTCCTGTTCAGTCTGCACACTGCAGAAAGACGCAGCAGTTGGCACCTGTGTTTCGTCATCATCAGAGACATGCTGAGGTGGTATTCCCATGTCCTCATCATCAGGAAACATAAGTGGTTGTGCGTCAGTGCATTCTATGTCTTTCACCGCTGGGGAAGGGCTAGGTGGATGCCCTTGGGAAACCCTGCCAGCGGAGTCTTCAAACAGCATAAGAGACTGCTGCATAACTTGAGGCTGAGACAGTTTCCCTGGTATGCATGGGGGTGATGTGACAGACTGATGGGGTTGGTTTTCAGGCGCCATCTGTGCGCTTTCTGCAGAAGACTGGGTGGGAGATAATGTGAACGTGCTGGATCCACTGTCGGCCACCCAATTGACTAATGCCTGTACCTGCTCAGGCCTTACCATCCTTAGAACGGCATTGGGCCCCACCATATATCGCTGTAAATTCTGGCGGCTACTGGGACCTGAGGTAGTTGGTACACTAGGACGTGTGGATGTGGCAGAACGGCCACGTCCTCTCCCAGCACCAGAGGGTCCACTAACACCACCACGACCATGTCCACGTCCGCGTCCCTTACTAGATGTTTTTCTCATTGTTATGGTTCACCACAACAACAAATATATTATTTGGCCCAATGTATTGTATTCAAATTCAGCGGGATATAAATTTGAGGCCTAGTATTTAGGCGCTGGGTGACCGGTATGGATTTAGTGACAGAATTAGACTTGGAAATGCACAGAAGCGTGTGTGTGAAGTTATTCTGAATGACCCTATGTGCACCTTCAATATTATATACCCTTTTAGGGATAGATTTCAAATAGCTCTGATATAGCAGAAACCACTAAATTATGAAATTGCTAAATTGGGAATTGTACTTCAACCCAGAACAAAAAATGTGCTTTGACGGACACTAAATATCTTGCCCAGCAACAACAGTACAGCGGTGGGTAACGAGAGATTTAGAGGGATTTAAATTTGAGGCCTAGTATTTAGGCGCTGGGTGACCGGTATGGATTTAGTGACAGAATTAGACTTGGAAATGCACAGAAGCGTGTGTGTGAAGTTATTCTGAATGACCCTATGTGCACCTTCAATATTATATACCCTTTTAGGGATAGATTTCAAATAGCTCTGATATAGCAGAAACCACTAAATTATGAAATTGCTAAATTGGGAATTGTACTTCAACCCAGAACAAAAAATGTGCTTTGACGGACACTAAATATCTTGCCCAGCAACAACAGTACAGCGGTGGGTAACGAGAGATTTAGAGGGATTTAAATTTGAGGCCTAGTATTTAGGCGCTGGGTCACCGGTATGGATTTAGTGACAGAATTAGACTTGGAAATGCACAGAAGCGTGTGTGTGAAGTTATTCTGAATGACCCTATGTGCACCTTCAATATTATATACCCTTTTAGGGATAGATTTCAAATAGCTCTGATATAGCAGAAACCACTAAATTATGAAATTGCTAAATTGGGAATTGTACTTCAACCCAGAACAAAAAATGTGCTTTGACGGACACTAAATATCTTGCCCAGCAACAACAGTACAGCGGTGGGTAACGAGAGATTTAGAGGGATTTAAATTTGAGGCCTAGTATTTAGGCGCTGGGTGACCGGTATGGATTTAGTGACAGAATTAGACTTGGAAATGCACAGAAGCGTGTGTGTGAAGTTATTCTGAATGACCCTATGTGCACCTTCAATATTATATACCCTTTTAGGGATAGATTTCAAATAGCTCTGATATAGCAGAAACCACTAAATTATGAAATTGCTAAATTGGGAATTGTACTTCAACCCAGAACAAAAAATGTGCTTTGACGGACACTAAATATCTTGCCCAGCAACAACAGTACAGCGGTGGGTAACGAGAGATTTAGAGGGATTTAAATTTGAGGCCTAGTATTTAGGCGCTGGGTCACCGGTATGGATTTAGTGACAGAATTAGACTTGGAAATGCACAGAAGCGTGTGTGTGAAGTTATTCTGAATGACCCTATGTGCACCTTCAATATTATATACCCTTTTAGGGATAGATTTCAAATAGCTCTGATATAGCAGAAACCACTAAATTATGAAATTGCTAAATTGGGAATTGTACTTCAACCCAGAACAAAAAATGTGCTTTGACGGACACTAAATATCTTGCCCAGCAACAACAGTACAGCGGTGGGTAACGAGAGATTTAGAGGGATTTAAATTTGAGGCCTAGTATTTAGGCGCTGGGTCACCGGTATGGATTTAGTGACAGAATTAGACTTGGAAATGCACAGAAGCGTGTGTGTGAAGTTATTCTGAATGACCCTATGTGCACCTTCAATATTATATACCCTTTTAGGGATAGATTTCAAATAGCTCTGATATAGCAGAAACCACTAAATTATGAAATTGCTAAATTGGGAATTGTACTTCAACCCAGAACAAAAAATGTGCTTTGACGGACACTAAATATCTTGCCCAGCAACAACAGTACAGCGGTGGGTAACGAGAGATTTAGAGGGATTTAAATTTGAGGCCTAGTATTTAGGCGCTGGGTCACCGGTATGGATTTAGTGACAGAATTAGACTTGGAAATGCACAGAAGCGTGTGTGTGAAGTTATTCTGAATGACCCTATGTGCACCTTCAATATTATATACCCTTTTAGGGATAGATTTCAAATAGCTCTGATATAGCAGAAACCACTAAATTATGAAATTGCTAAATTGGGAATTGTACTTCAACCCAGAACAAAAAATGTGCTTTGACGGACACTAAATATCTTGCCCAGCAACAACAGTACAGCGGTGGGTAACGAGAGATTTAGAGGGATTTAAATTTGAGGCCTAGTATTTAGGCGCTGGGTGCACCGGTATGGATTTAGTGACAGAATTAGACTTGGAAATGCACAGAAGCGTGTGTGTGAAGTTATTCTGAATGACCCTATGTGCACCTTCAATATTATATACCCTTTTAGGGATAGATTTCAAATAGCTCTGATATAGCAGAAACCACTAAATTATGAAATTGCTAAATTGGGAATTGTACTTCAACCCAGAACAAAAAATGTGCTTTGACGGACACTAAATATCTTGCCCAGCAACAACAGTACAGCGGTGGGTAACGAGAGATTTAGAGGGATTTAAATTTGAGGCCTAGTATTTAGGCGCTGGGTCACCGGTATGGATTTAGTGACAGAATTAGACTTGGAAATGCACAGAAGCGTGTGTGTGAAGTTATTCTGAATGACCCTATGTGCACCTTCAATATTATATACCCTTTTAGGGATAGATTTCAAATAGCTCTGATATAGCAGAAACCACTAAATTATGAAATTGCTAAATTGGGAATTGTACTTCAACCCAGAACAAAAAATGTGCTTTGACGGACACTAAATATCTTGCCCAGCAACAACAGTACAGCGGTGGGTAACGAGAGATTTAGAGGGATTTAAATTTGAGGCCTAGTATTTAGGCGCTGGGTCACCGGTATGGATTTAGTGACAGAATTAGACTTGGAAATGCACAGAAGCGTGTGTGTGAAGTTATTCTGAATGACCCTATGTGCACCTTCAATATTATATACCCTTTTAGGGATAGATTTCAAATAGCTCTGATATAGCAGAAACCACTAAATTATGAAATTGCTAAATTGGGAATTGTACTTCAACCCAGAACAAAAAATGTGCTTTGACGGACACTAAATATCTTGCCCAGCAACAACAGTACAGCGGGTAACGAGAGATTTAGAGGGATTTAAATTTGAGGCCTAGTATTTAGGCGCTGGGTGACAGGTATGGGTTTAGTGACAGAATTAGACTTGGAAATACACAGTAGCGGGTGTGTGTGAAGTTATTCTGAATGACCCAATGTGCACCTTCAATATTATATACCCTTTTTGGGATAGATTTCAAATAGCTCTGATATAGCAGGAACCACTAAATTATGAAATTGCTAAATTGGGAATTGTATTTCAACCCAGAACAAGAAATGTGCTTGAACGGACACTAAATAACTCGCCCAGCTACAGCACTAGGGACAGATTTAGCTGGATATAAATTTGAGGCCTAGTATTTAGGCGCTGGGTGACCGGTATGGATTTAGTGACAGAATTAGACTGGGATATGGCCAAAAAATAAACAGACTATTGCTGGTTAAATGCACTTGGTGTGACAGCTTCACCCTGATGTAGGCTTTAGCCAAAAAACAACCACACCATTGAGGGTTAAATGCACTTGGTGACAGGCGCAGCTTGCCCCTGATTTTGTATATGGCCAAAAAATGAACAGACTATTGCTGGTTAAATGCACTTGGTGTGACAGCTTCACCCTGATGTAGGCTTTAGCCAAAAAACAACCACACCATTGAGGGTTAAATGCACTTGGTGACAGGCGCAGCTTGCCCCTGATTTTGTATATGGCCAAAAAATGAACAGACTATTGCTGGTTAAATGCACTTGGTGTCACAGCTTCACCCTGATGTAGGCTTTAGCCAAAAAACAACCACACCATTGAGGGTTAAATGCACTTGGTGACAGGCGCAGCTTGCCCCTGATTTTGTATATGGCCAAAAAATGAACAGACTATTGCTGGTTAAATGCACTTGGTGTGACAGCTTCACCCTGATGTAGGCTTTAGCCAAAAAACAACCACACCATTGAGGGTTAAATGCACTTGGTCGCAGCTTGTGCTGGCGCACCACAAGACACAAAATGGCCGCCGATCACCCCAGAAAAATGAGACTGACAAACGGTCTGTGCAGCCTAAAAACAGTGAGCAATTGAGGATCAGCAGCTCAATGATCCACAGCTGCAGATCGATCAGTTAATCAAGTCCTTTGGAGGAGTTAATCTGCCTAATCTCGCCCTACTGTCGCAGCCGCAACCTCTCCCTACGCTAATCAGAGCAGAGTGACGGGCGGCGCTATGTGACTCCAGCTTAAATAGAGGCTGGGTCACATGGTGCTCTGGCCAATCACAGCCATGCCAATAGTAGGCATGGCTGTGATGGCCTCTTGGGGCAAGTAGTATGACGCTTGTTGATTGGCTGCTTTGCAGCCTTTCAAAAAGCGCCAAGAAAGCGTCACAAAAGCGCCAAGAAAGCGACGAACACCGAACCCGAACCCGGACTTTTACGAAAATGTCCGGGTTCGGGTCCGTGTCACGGACACCCCAAAATTCGGTACGAACCCGAACTATACAGTTCGAGTTCGCTCATCCCTACTTGTGACATTCAACACTTCTTAACAGATTTTCAAAAACTGTGTGGAGGGGCATGGCCTCCTGCCGTGGTAGATTTGATGTGGTGGTTTACGGGCTGTCAAAAAATGCACCAAATTCATTAAAAGGGAGATGCCTAAACTTGGTGCATATTACTCCAACTGACTTTTGACTAAAGCTGGAGTATGACATACCAGTCAGTTTCACTTCTTGGCAAATCCATCTGTCTGGTACATTATGTGTCAAAACTGACTACATATTTATCAAAATTGGTAGCAATTTTGGTGAATTTTCTCAAATATTCTCTACTATTCAAATGATAGCACTTCAATTACATATATCACAAAATAACTGATACATTAGGGACATTAGTTATACCAAAGTTATATTAATTCATAAAAATGTTGCAATAAAGCATCTCCAGTAAAATAAATAACTGTCCAAATATGGGAACCAGTTTAAATAGGAGAATAAATGGGGAGGGCAACATCCTGATAGGAGCCAAGAAGGAGTGACCATAGTACTGAGCATACAACGGTGAAGGCTATTAGTAAACCCATTAGGGTCTGCCATGTGTGGCAACTCTGGAGTACTAAGCAGCATAGGACTGATGTTCTGGGGGTCTAGGCCAAGTTGTCTTTAGTTGCATGATGCATTATACTGAGCTAGCTAATTAATTAAGGTACTGTATCTGGAGTATTCTAAATGAGGTTTGGTGGTAACTGCAGCCATCTCCGTTGTGGTGAGCACCTCATATCCCTGTTGCACTACCCTGTTTACATTTAGTTCCCTACGGAATCCAGTAAATTAGGCACTACCATTTATGTACACTTATTAGCATAGCATTTGTTGTTTATACAGTATTGTATTTTAATATGTCAGCTGGATTTGGCTCTAGATCTCTATATTCCATATGAGTCAATATCTACAGTATGTTTTGCCTAAGCATATGCTTGCATTTTTTTTTTCCCCCGTAGCTTAGAGGTGAGTGACTTTGCATTCTATTTGGCACAATGTCTTTTTCTTTACACCTTGACAGGAATTTATCATGAGGGTAATATTTGAAGTCAGTTTTGCAGTAGTCTGCAATGGAGTACTTTGCACCAAATGTTGCATTCTGATTGTTAAATGTGATGCATCTTCAAAGGTTTCTGCAACCTTCAGCATAAACTGGCAGGAAAAAAACGCAACACGCAGTGGTTTTAGTCTGGTCTGATTCTCTGCATATTTGCCGTGTCGCAGCCAGATCTCTGCCGGTCCCCCCAATTAAAGTTAATGGGGCCAATCAAGACGGCAATCATGTAGTTTCTGGCAATTAGTGTTGAGCGCGCATATTCGAATATCAAAAAATTTTTGCGAATATCGGCACTTCACTAATTCGCTAATATTTCGAATATAGTGCTATATATTCGTTATTTAGAATATTCCTATTTTTTTTTATTGTTACCCCCGCTTTGTCCAAAACCAGTACTTTTAAAAGAGGATTCCTTGCTCCCTGCCCGCTCAAGTCAGTGCCCGTTGCCGCCTCTATTTACTTCCCGTGCGCATGGAGCGTCCCCATCACCATGGGAACGCCTCTATGCTAGAATGTACTGTCGGATGTGAGAATCAAGTTGCAATCGCAATGCGAATAATATAACTTAAATAAATCGCATAACGATTTTAACTTGTACCTGGTTCACAATGGTTGGCTTTCTTGAATTAGCGAAGATGGAGAATATTTCGTTTTGACTAATAAATATATTCGTCATCCTCGCTAATTTAAAGTAATTTAGTAAACCAGGTCTAAGTTTAAATCGCAATGCGATTAATTCAAGTTATATTAATCGCATTGTGATTTTAACTTGTAGCTGCTGCTGGGTCTCGACTCTCTAATGGAACGGGTCAGCTTGCTAGAATTAACGAAGTTAACGAATATGGAATCTAGCAGTGCTAATTTGTAATCGCAATGCGATAATATTTGCTATTATTATTAACCGCATTGCGAATCCAACTTTTATAATCCACTATTCTTAGATATAGTACTATATTCGTTATATCCGACCGTTAATTCTCCCAATACCATCATTATCAAAATCGCCTAAGTTGTAATTGCAATGCGATAATAACTTAAATTGAGGAAGATGTAGAATACTTCGCTATCTTCATTGATGTAGAATACTTTGCTATCTTCGTTGATGTAGAATACTTCGCTATCTTCGTTGATGTAGAATACTTTGCTATCTTCGTTGATGTAGAATACTTTGCTATCTTCGTTGATGTAGAATACTTCGCTATCTTCATTGATGTAGAATACTTTGCTATCTTCGTTGATGTAGAATACTTCGCTATCTTCGTTGATGTAGAATACTTCGCTATCTTCATTGATGTAGAATACTTTGCTATCTTCGTTGATGTAGAATACTTCGCTATCTTCGTTGATGTAGAATACTTCGCTATCTTCGTTGATGTAGGATAAAGAATAGGAAAGTTGCCTTATTATTAAGTTAGAAGGCCATTAGAAGTTATAAATTATAACTTCTAATTCTAAGCTTAAAAATCGCAATATGCGAATGATTAAATCGCATATTAATCGTGATAAATACAATAATGACAAACATTTGATTTCAACGAATATAAGACGAATATTCAAGTGAATATTCGTGAAATATCGCAAAATGGCACCTCCTGCTCAACACTACCGGCAGTACCATATCCAGAGGACAGCCTGCTGAATCTAACTAACACTAGTGTGAAACTAACCTAAGTATCCGCAGACCACCGTTAGTAGGTTAAATATTCAAGTCCATGGAAGTACAATTTTAAAAAGACTGAACAAGTATGGTTTGTTTGGACAGTAGTGTTCATCGCGAATATTCTAATCGCGAATATCGGCACTTCGAGAATTTGCGAAGATGTAGAATATAGTGCTATATATTCGCTAATATTCTAGATTTTTTTTTTTTATCAGTAACCTCCCTTCTTGCTGTTGGGCCAATGAAAAGGCTGCAATATCTTTGTCAGAGCTTAGCAACATCCCTAGCAACCAATAGGAAAGTTGCCTATCCCTTACCATATAAGAACCTCCCCAGCAGCCATTTTCTGAGAGAGAGAGCAGTGGCATTGCTGTGCTCTGTGCTTTCATCTGGACCCTTTTCCTTATCCAATTACATTAGATAGTTAGTTAGCTCATATATATAATACAGATAGTGGGAGATAGTCAGTGTAGGTTAGATAGTGATATAGTGTAGCTGATAGGTTCCAGTGCAGGGTGTTAGGTAGTATGATAGGAATTACTGTTTCTCTGCTGTCCATACATACATGCTACAGACATAGTGCTGTGATGTCACAACAATACTTTATCAGTATTAGCTACTCAGACCTCAGAAAAATTCGCAAAATTTTGTGAAAACAAATATTGCCTATGCACTCATCACTATTGGACAGGTCGCCAGGAGAAAGCCTCTGCTTTCTAAAAAGAATGTCACGTGGCAGTTTGCCGTGACGTGGTTTGTGCCCCCTCTCAGGCGGTATCGTCTCCCAGTGGGTATTCAGGTCTGTTGCGCCCTTGCCTTCTGGCTGCGGCGTTCCGTGGTTTCTGGTTGCTAGAGGCAATGTCCTGTATCACAGCTTCTTTGCTGTGGTTCCTTGTTTACCCCTGACCTTATTAGATACCTCCCTGCTTGGTTCTGATGGGGTTAAACTCCCTCTTCGGTTCCTGGGGTGTGTCCTTTCAGGTGCGCTCGTTAGGATGCTACTTCTGTCTTTGAGCGTGGAGCTTCAGGGCTCAGTCTGCATAGCTTGTGGTCAGTAATGTTAATTCAGGCTGTTCCTGTTCTTGTGTGCATTCTGGGGGCCAGTTCTATTAATTCAGGCTGTCCAGTACCATGCTATGTTTCTGCTCTTGCTATCCATGCCACACCATGCCATGCCTTGAGGGTGTCTGTACCCTGCTATGTCTATGTTCATGTATGTCCTTGTCCATGCCCGGTGGGTGTCATGCCCTTTTGGCTTTGTCATGTCTGTCTATGTTTTGCTTTGCCAGGTTTTGCCTTTGTCCGGCCACCTATGTCTCGGTATGGGTCGCCTGGTTCTGCTTTGTTGTCTTCTGTTCCGTTCCATGTCCTGTACCTCGCTATGCCTGTTCATGTTTCCATGCTATGTTCATGTCATGATGGTTTCTTTCCTTGTTCATGACATGAAGGCTGCACTCCTAGACGGTTTCAGTCGGCTCCAGTTTCCTTGGTGGTTGCATTCCTAGTCGGTTTCGGTTGATGTCACGATGGTTGCGTTCCTTGCTCACAACATCATGGATGCGCTCCTAGATGGCTTCATTCGCTACCAGGTCCGCCTCCGAAATGGGGATCTATGAATTCCCCAGAGGGGGAATTCCTGTTCCAAGCGATGCCTTGTCCACACCTTGCTCGCAATGCGTCTCTGAGATTCCCCCGGGACGTGACAAAGAACATGGGAAGATGGGTTTATTTTGCAAGTTGCATCTGAACAAACCATAAGACGTCTGGAACAATGTATCTTGGACAGACAAGACCAAAGTGGAGATGTCTGACCATAATGCACAGAGCCACATTTGGTGAAACCAAACCTAGAATATCAGCAGAAACACCTCATATCAACTGTCAAGCATGGTGGTGGAGGGGTGAGGATCTGAGCTTGTTTTGCAGCCACAGGATCTGTGCATCTTGCAGTCATTGAGACGACCATAAACTCCTCTGTAAACTAAAATATTTTAGAATCAAATATTAGACTGTCTATTAGGGATGAGCGAACCCGAACTGTATAGTTCGGGTTCGTACCGAATTTTGGGGTGTCCGTGACACGGACCCGAACCCGGACATTTTCGTAAAAGTCCGGGTTCGGGTTCGGTGTTCGTCGCTTTCTTCGCGCTTTTGTGACGCTTTCTTGGCGCTTTTTGAAAGGCTGCAAAGCAGCCAATCAACAAGCGTCATACTACTTGCCCCAAGAGGCCATCACAGCCATGCCTACTATTGGCATGGCTGTGATTGGCCAGAGCACCATGTGACCCAGCCTCTATTTAAGCTGGAGTCACATAGCGCCGCCCGTCACTCTGCTCTGATTAGCGTAGGGAGAGGTTGCGGCTGCGACAGTAGGGCGAGATTAGGCAGATTAACTCCTCCAAAGGACTTGATTAACTGATCGATCTGCAGCTGTGGATCATTGAGCTGCTGATCCTCAATTGCTCACTGTTTTTAGGCTGCCCAGACCGTTTGTCAGTCACATTTTTCTGGGGTGATCGGCGGCCATTTTGTGTCTTGTGGTGCGCCAGCACAAGCTGCGACCAAGTGCATTTAACCCTCAATGGTGTGGTTGTTTTTTGGCTAAAGCCTACATCAGGGTGAAGCTGTCACACCAAGTGCATTTAACCAGCAATAGTCTGTTCATTTTTTGGCCATATACAAAATCAGGGGCAAGCTGCGCCTGTCACCAAGTGCATTTAACCCTCAATGGTGTGGTTGTTTTTTGGCTAAAGCCTACATCAGGGTGAAGCTGTCACACCAAGTGCATTTAACCAGCAATAGTCTGTTCATTTTTTGGCCATATACAAAATCAGGGGCAAGCTGCGCCTGTCACCAAGTGCATTTAACCCTCAATGGTGTGGTTGTTTTTTGGCTAAAGCCTACATCAGGGTGAAGCTGTCACACCAAGTGCATTTAACCAGCAATAGTCTGTTCATTTTTTGGCCATATACAAAATCAGGGGCAAGCTGCGCCTGTCACCAAGTGCATTTAACCCTCAATGGTGTGGTTGTTTTTTGGCTAAAGCCTACATCAGGGTGAAGCTGTCACACCAAGTGCATTTAACCAGCAATAGTCTGTTCATTTTTTGGCCATATCCCAGTCTAATTCTGTCACTAAATCCATACCGGTCACCCAGCGCCTAAATACTAGGCCTCAAATTTATATCCAGCTAAATCTGTCCCTAGTGCTGTAGCTGGGCGAGTTATTTAGTGTCCGTTCAAGCACATTTCTTGTTCTGGGTTGAAATACAATTCCCAATTTAGCAATTTCATAATTTAGTGGTTCCTGCTATATCAGAGCTCTTTGAAATCTATCCCAAAAAGGGTATATAATATTGAAGGTGCACATAGGGTCATTCAGAGTAACTTCACACACACCCGCTACTGTGTATTTCCAAGTCTAATTCTGTCACTAAATCCATACCGGTGACCCAGCGCCTAAATACTAGGCCTCAAATTTATTTCCCTCTAAATCTCTCGTTACCCACCGCTGTACTGTTGTTGCTGGGCAAGATATTTAGTGTTCGTCAAAGCACATTTTTTGTTCTGGGTTGAAGTACAATTCCCAATTTAGCAATTTCATAATTTAGTGGTTTCTGCTATATCAGAGCTATTTGAAATCTATCCCAAAAAGGGTATATAATATTGAAGGTGCACATAGGGTCATTCAGAATAACTTCACACACACCCGCTACTGTGTATTTCCAAGTCTAATTCTGTCACTAAACCCATACCTGTCACCCAGCGCCTAAATACTAGGCCTCAAATTTAAATCCCTCTAAATCTCTCGTTACCGTTGTCCTGTTGTAGCTGGGAAAGTTATTTAGTGCCCGTCAAAGCACATTTTTTGTTCTGGGTTGAAGTACAATTCCCAATTTAGCAATTTCATAATTTAGTGGTTCCTGCTATATCAGAGCTATTTGAAATCTATCCCAAAAAGGGTATATAATATTGAAGGTGCACATAGGGTCATTCAGAATAACTTCACACACACCCGCTACTGTGTATTTCCAAGTCTAATTCTGTCACTAAATCCATACCGGTGACCCAGCGCCTAAATACTAGGCCTCAAATTTAATTCCCTCTAAATCTCTCGTTACCCACCGCTGTACTGTTGTTGCTGGGCAAGATATTTAGTGTCCGTCAAAGCACATTTTTTGTTCTGGGTTGAAGTACAATTCCCAATTTAGCAATTTCATAATTTAGTGGTTTCTGCTATATCAGAGCTATTTGAAATCTATCCCTAAAAGGGTATATAATATTGAAGGTGCACATAGGGTCATTCAGAATAACTTCACACACACCCGCTACTGTGTATTTCCAAGTCTAATTCTGTCACTAAACCCATACCTGTCACCCAGCGCCTAAATACTAGGCCTCAAATTTATATCCAGCTAAATCTGTCCCTAGTGCTGTAGCTGGGCGAGTTATTTAGTGTCCGTTCAAGCACATTTCTTGTTCTGGGTTGAAATACAATTCCCAATTTAGCAATTTCATAATTTAGTGGTTCCTGCTATATCAGAGCTCTTTGAAATCTATCCCAAAAAGGGTATATAATATTGAAGGTGCACATAGGGTCATTCAGAGTAACTTCACACACACCCGCTACTGTGTATTTCCAAGTCTAATTCTGTCACTAAATCCATACCGGTGACCCAGCGCCTAAATACTAGGCCTCAAATTTAATTCCCTCTAAATCTCTCGTTACCCACCGCTGTACTGTTGTTGCTGGGCAAGATATTTAGTGTCCGTCAAAGCACATTTTTTGTTCTGGGTTGAAGTACAATTCCCAATTTAGCAATTTCATAATTTAGTGGTTCTGCTATATCAGAGCTATTTGAAATCTATCCCAAAAAGGGTATATAATATTGAAGGTGCACATAGGGTCATTCAGAATAACTTCACACACACCCGCTACTGTGTATTTCCAAGTCTAATTCTGTCACTAAATCCCATACCTGTCACCCAGCGCCTAAATACTAGGCCTCAAATTTAATCCCTCTAAATCTCTCGTTACCCGTTGTACTGTTGTAGCTGGGAAAGTTATTTAGTGTCCGTCAAAGCACATTTTTTGTTCTGGGTTGAAGTACAATTCCCAATTTAGCAATTTCATAATTTAGTGGTTTCTGCTATATCAGAGCTATTTGAAATCTATCCCTAAAAGGGTATATAATATTGAAGGTGCACATAGGGTCATTCAGAATAACTTCACACACACCCGCTACTGTGTATTTCCAAGTCTAATTCTGTCACTAAATCCATACCGGTGACCCAGCGCCTAAATACTAGGCCTCAAATTTAATTCCCTCTAAATCTCTCGTTACCCACCGGTGTACTGTTGTTGCTGGGCAAGATATTTAGTGTCCGTCAAAGCACATTTTTTGTTCTGGGTTGAAGTACAATTCCCAATTTAGCAATTTCATAATTTAGTGGTTTCTGCTATATCAGAGCTATTTGAAATCTATCCCTAAAAGGGTATATAATATTGAAGGTGCACATAGGGTCATTCAGAATAACTTCACACACACCCGCTACTGTGTATTTCCAAGTCTAATTCTGTCACTAAACCCATACCTGTCACCCAGCGCCTAAATACTAGGCCTCAAATTTAAATCCCTCTAAATCTCTCGTTACCGTTGTCCTGTTGTAGCTGGGAAAGTTATTTAGTGCCCGTCAAAGCACATTTTTTGTTCTGGGTTGAAGTACAATTCCCAATTTAGCAATTTCATAATTTAGTGTTTCCTGCTATATCAGAGCTATTTGAAATCTATCCCAAAAAGGGTATATAATATTGAAGGTGCACATTGGGTCATTCAGAATAACTTCACACACACCCGCTACTGTGTATTTCCAAGTCTAATTCTGTCACTAAATCCATACCGGTGACCCAGCGCCTAAATACTAGGCCTCAAATTTAATTCCCTCTAAATCTCTCGTTACCCACCGCTGTACTGTTGTTGCTGGGCAAGATATTTAGTGTCCGTCAAAGCACATTTTTTGTTCTGGGTTGAAGTACAATTCCCAATTTAGCAATTTCATAATTTAGTGGTTTCTGCTATATCAGAGCTATTTGAAATCTATCCCTAAAAGGGTATATAATATTCAAGGTGCACATTGGGTCATTCAGAATAACTTCACACACACACGCTTCTGTGCATTTCCAAGTCTAATTCTGTCACTAAATCCATACCGGTCACCCAGCGCCTAAATACTAGGCCTCAAATTTATATCCCGCTGAATTTGAATACAATACATTGGGCCAAATAATATATTTGTTGTTGTGGTGAACCATAACAATGAGAAAAACATCTAGTAAGGGACGCGGACGTGGACATGGTCGTGGTGGTGTTAGTGGACCCTCTGGTGCTGGGAGAGGACGTGGCCGTTCTGCCACATCCACACGTCCTAGTGTACCAACTACCTCAGGTCCCAGTAGCCGCCAGAATTTACAGCGATATATGGTGGGGCCCAATGCCGTTCTAAGGATGGTAAGGCCTGAGCAGGTACAGGCATTAGTCAATTGGGTGGCCGACAGTGGATCCAGCACGTTCACATTATCTCCCACCCAGTCTTCTGCAGAAAGCGCACAGATGGCGCCTGAAAACCAACCCCATCAGTCTGTCACATCACCCCCATGCATACCAGGGAAACTGTCTCAGCCTCAAGTTATGCAGCAGTCTCTTATGCTGTTTGAAGACTCCGCTGGCAGGGTTTCCCAAGGGCATCCACCTAGCCCTTCCCCAGCGGTGAAAGACATAGAATGCACTGACGCACAACCACTTATGTTTCCTGATGATGAGGACATGGGAATACCACCTCAGCATGTCTCTGATGATGACGAAACACAGGTGCCAACTGCTGCGTCTTTCTGCAGTGTGCAGACTGAACAGGAGGTCAGGGATCAAGACTGGGTGGAAGACGATGCAGGGGACGATGAGGTCCTAGACCCCACATGGAATGAAGGTCGTGCCACTGACTTTCACAGTTCGGAGGAAGAGGCAGTGGTGAGACCGAGCCAACAGCGTAGCAAAAGAGGGAGCAGTGGGCAAAAGCAGAACACCCGCCGCCAAGAGACTCCGCCTGCTACTGACCGCCGCCATCTGGGACCGAGCACCCCAAAGGCAGCTTCAAGGAGTTCCCTGGCATGGCACTTCTTCAAACAATGTGCTGACGACAAGACCCGAGTGGTTTGCACGCTGTGCCATCAGAGCCTGAAGCGAGGCATTAACGTTCTGAACCTGAGCACAACCTGCATGACCAGGCACCTGCATGCAAAGCATGAACTGCAGTGGAGTAAACACCTTAAAACCAAGGAAGTCACTCAGGCTCCCCCTGCTACCTCTTCTGCTGCTGCCGCCTCGGCCTATTCTGCTGCTGCCGCCTCGGCCTCTTCCTCCGCCTCTGGAGGAACGTTGGCACCTGCCGCCCAGCAAACAGGGGATGTACCACCAACACCACCACCACCACCTCCGTCACCAAGCGTCTCAACCATGTCACACGCCAGCGTTCAGCTCTCCATCTCACAAACATTTGATAGAAAGCGTAAATTCCCACCTAGCCACCCTCGATCCCTGGCCCTGAATGCCAGCATTTCTAAACTACTGGCCTATGAAATGCTGTCATTTAGGCTGGTGGACACAGACAGCTTCAAACAGCTCATGTCGCTTGCTGTCCCACAGTATGTTGTTCCCAGCCGGCACTACTTCTCCAAGAGAGCCGTGCCTTCCCTGCACAACCAAGTATCCGATAAAATCAAGTGTGCACTGCGCAACGCCATCTGTAGCAAGGTCCACCTAACCACAGATACGTGGACCAGTAAGCACGGCCAGGGACGCTATATCTCCCTAACTGCACACTGGGTAAATGTAGTGGCAGCTGGGCCCCAGGCGGAGAGCTGTTTGGCGCACGTCCTTCCGCCGCCAAGGATCGCAGGGCAACATTCTTTGCCTCCTGTTGCCACCTCCTCCTTCTCGGCTTCCTCCTCCTCTTCTTCCACCTGCTCATCCAGTCAGCCACACACCTTCACCACCAACTTCAGCACAGCCCGGGGTAAACGTCAGCAGGCCATTCTGAAACTCATATGTTTGGGGGACAGGCCCCACACCGCACAGGAGTTGTGGCGGGGTATAGAACAACAGACCGACGAGTGGTTGCTGCCGGTGAGCCTCAAGCCCGGCCTGGTGGTGTGTGATAATGGGCGAAATCTCGTTGCAGCTCTGGGACTAGCCAATTTGACGCACATCCCTTGCTTGGCGCATGTGCTGAATTTGGTGGTGCAGAAGTTCATTCACAACTACCCCGACATGTCAGAGCTGCTGCATAAAGTGCGGGCCGTCTGTTCGCGCTTCCGGCGTTCACATCCTGCTGCTGCTCGCCTGTCTGCGCTACAGCGTAACTTCGGCCTTCCCGCTCACCGCCTCATATGCGACGTGCCCACCAGGTGGAACTCCACCTTGCACATGCTGGACAGACTGTGCGAGCAGCAGCAGGCCATAGTGGAGTTTCAGCTGCAGCACGCACGGGTCAGTCGCACTACAGAACAGCACCACTTCACCACCAATGACTGGGCCTCCATGCGAGACCTGTGTGCCCTGTTGCGCTGTTTCGAGTACTCCACCAACATGGCCAGTGGCGATGACACCGTTATCAGCGTTACAATACCACTTCTATGTCTCCTTGAGAAAACACTTAGGGCGATGATGGAAGAGGAGGTGGCCCAGGAGGAGGAGGAGGAGGAGGAGGAAGAGGGGTCATTTTTAGCACTTTCAGGCCAGTCTCTTCGAAGTGACTCAGAGGGAGGTTTTTGGCAACAGCAGAGGCCAGGTACAAATGTGGCCAGCCAGGGCCCACTACTGGAGGACGAGGAGGACGAGGATGAGGAGGAGGTGGAGGAGGATGAGGATGAAGCATGGTCACAGCGGGGTGGCACCCAACGCAGCTCGGGTCCATCACTGGTGCGTGGCTGGGGGGAAAGGCAGGACGATGACGATACGCCTCCCACAGAGGACAGCTTGTCCTTATCCCTGGGCAGCCTGGCACACATGAGCGACTACATGCTGCAGTGCCTGCGCAACGACAGCAGAGTTGCCCACATTTTAACCTGTGCGGACTACTGGGTTGCCACCCTGCTGGATCCACGCTACAAAGACAATGTGCCCACCTTACTTCCTGCACTGGAGCGTGATAGGAAGATGCGCGAGTACAAGCGCACGTTGGTAGACACGCTACTGAGAGCATTCCCAAATGTCACAGGGGAACAAGTGGAAGCCCAAGGCCAAGGCAGAGGAGGAGCAAGAGGTCGCCAAGGCAGCTGTGTCACGGCCAGCTCCTCTGAGGGCAGGGTTAGCATGGCAGAGATGTGGAAAACTTTTGTCAACACGCCACAGCTAACTGCACCACCACCTGATACGCAACGTGTTAGCAGGAGGCAACATTTCACTAACATGGTGGAACAGTACGTGTGCACACCCCTCCACGTACTGACTGATGGTTCGGCCCCATTCAACTTCTGGGTCTCTAAATTGTCCACGTGGCCAGAGCTAGCCTTTTATGCCTTGGAGGTGCTGGCCTGCCCGGCAGCCAGCGTTTTGTCTGAACGTGTATTCAGCACGGCAGGGGGCGTCATTACAGACAAACGCAGCCGCCTGTCTACAGCCAATGTGGACAAGCTGACGTTCATAAAAATGAACCAGGCATGGATCCCACAGGACCTGTCCGTCCCTTGTCCAGATTAGACATTAACTACCTCCCCATAACCATATATTATTGGACTCCAGGGCACTTCCTCATTCAATCCTATTTTTATTTTCATTTTACCATTATATTGCGAGGCTACCCAAAGTTGAATGAACCTCTCCTCTGCCTGTGTGCTAGGCCTAAATATATGCCAATGGACTGTTGCAGTGGTGGGTGACGTGAAGCCTCATTCTCTGCTATGACATGCAGACTGATTCTCTGCTGACATGAAGCCAGATCCTCTGTTACGGGAGCTCTCTCCTCTGCCTGGGTGCTGGGCCTAAATTTATGACAATTGACTGTTGCAGTGGTGGGTGACGTGAAGCCTGATTCTCTGCTATGATATGAAGACTGATTCTCTGCTGACATGAAGCCAGATTGTCTGTTACGGGACCTTTCTCCTCTGCCTGGGTTCTGGGCCTAAATTTATGAAAATTGACTGTTGCAGTGGTGGGTGACGTGAAGCCTGATTCTCTGCTATGATATGAAGACTGATTCTCTGCTGACATGAAGCCAGATTGTCTGTTACGGGACCTTTCTCCTCTGCCTGGGTTCTGGGCCTAAATTTATGAAAATTGACTCTTACAGTGGTGGGTGACGTGAAGCCTGATTCTCTGCTATGATATGAAGACTGATTCTCTGCTGACATGAAGCCAGATTCTCTGTTACGGGACCTCTCTCCTCTGCCTGGGTGCTGGGCCTAAATTTATGACAATGGACTGTTGCAGTGGTGGCTGACGTGAAGCCTGATTCTCTGCTATGACATGCAGACTGATTCTCTGCTGTCATGAAGCCAGATTGTCTGTTACGGGACCTCTCTGCTCTGCCTGTGTGCTAGGCCTAAATATATGCCAATGGACTGTTGCAGTGGTGGCTGACGTGAAGCCTCATTCTCTGCTATGACATGCAGACTGATTCTCTGCTGTCATGAAGCCAGATTGTCTGTTACGGGACCTCTCTGCTCTGCCTGTGTGCTAGGCCTAAATATATGCCAATGGACTGTTGCAGTGGTGGGTGACGTGAAGCCTCATTCTCTGCTATGACATGCAGACTGATTCTCTGCTGACATGAAGCCAGATTGTCTGTTACGGGACCTCTCTGCTCTGCCTGTGTGCTAGGCCTAAATATATGCCAATGGACTGTTGCAGTGGTGGGTGACGTGAAGCCTCATTCTCTGCTATGACATGCAGACTGATTCTCTGCTGACATGAAGCCAGATTGTCTGTTACGGGACCTCTCTGCTCTGCCTGTGTGCTAGGCCTAAATATATGCCAATGGACTGTTGCAGTGGTGGGTGACGTGAAGCCTCATTCTCTGCTATGACATGCAGACTGATTCTCTGCTGACATGAAGCCAGATTGTCTGTTACGGGACCTCTCTGCTCTGCCTGTGTGCTAGGCCTAAATATATGCCAATGGACTGTTGCAGTGGTGGGTGACGTGAAGCCTCATTCTCTGCTATGACATGCAGACTGATTCTCTGCTGACATGAAGCCAGATTGTCTGTTACGGGACCTCTCTGCTCTGCCTGTGTGCTAGGCCTAAATATATGCCAATGGACTGTTGCAGTGGTGGGTGACGTGAAGCCTCATTCTCTGCTATGACATGCAGACTGATTCTCTGCTGACATGAAGCCAGATCCTCTGTTACGGGAGCTCTCTCCTCTGCCTGGGTGCTGGGCCTAAATTTATGACAATTGACTGTTGCAGTGGTGGGTGACGTGAAGCCTGATTCTCTGCTATGATATGAAGACTGATTCTCTGCTGACATGAAGCCAGATTGTCTGTTACGGGACCTTTCTCCTCTGCCTGGGTTCTGGGCCTAAATTTATGAAAATTGACTCTTACAGTGGTGGGTGACGTGAAGCCTGATTCTCTGCTATGATATGAAGACTGATTCTCTGCTGACATGAAGCCAGATTCTCTGTTACGGGACCTCTCTCCTCTGCCTGGGTGCTGGGTAGTGTTGAGCGCGAATATTCGAAAAGCAAATTTTTTTCGCGAATATCGCAACTTCGCGATTTCGCGAATATTTCGAATATAGTGCTATATATTCGTAAAAACGAATATTCGTTTTTTGTTTCCCCCCCCCCCCCCACAAAATTACAGTACACATATAATTGATTGTTTCCCAAAGGTCCAACAGCTCAGATCTTACTCACATTGCCTAGAAAGTGATTGAGGCGCGAATCTTCGTAAGGCGATTTTATTAGCGCACATGCGAATATCGGCACGTCCCAGAACAGAGGCAAAGGGCTTTGCATTCATACATTAGTGAATTGAGTTGCGAATCTTCGTAAGGCGATTTTATTAGCGCACATGCGAATATCTACACTTGTCCCAGAACAGAGGCAAAGGGCTTTGCATTCATACATTAGTGATTGAATTGAGCTGCGAATCTTCGTAAGGCGATTTTATTAACGCAAATGCAAATATCTACACTTGTCCCCAGAACAGAGAGGCAAAGGCCTGTGCATTCATATAGTATAGCACCATATTCGCGAATACGTAGAACTTCGTAAAAGTCGATTTACGAATATTCGTATTTTTTATTTTACTTTCCACCTTACAGATTACATTGATCTGTACTCTGTCAACTACTGTCATCACCCCCCACTGTATCTCGATTGATTCCCAAAAGTCTCACATTCCCTAGAAAGTGATTGAGGTGCGAATCTTCGTAAGGCGATTTTATTAGCGCACATGCGAATATCTACACTTGTCCCAGAACAGAGGCAAAGGGCATTGCATTCATACATTAGTGATTGAATTGAGTTGCGAATCTTCGTAAGGCGATTTCATTAGCGCACATGTGAATTTTGCATAGCATATGTATTATGCGATAATTCGAATTATCGCATATGCGAAATAATAACGAATTTGAATAATCGCGAATATTTTACGAATATTCTTTCGAATATTCACAAAATTTCGCGAATTCGAATATGGGACATGCCGCTCAACACTAGTGCTGGGCCTAAATTTATGACAATGGACTGTTGCAGTGGTGGGTGACGTGAAGCCTGATTCTCTGCTATGACATGCAGACTGATTCTCTGCTGACATGAAGCCAGATTGTCTGTTACGGGACCTCTCTCCTCTGCCTGGGTGCTGGGCCTAAATATATGCCAATGGACTGTTGCAGTGGTGGCTGACGTGAAGCCTCATTCTCTGCTATGACATGCAGACTAATTCTCTGCTGACATGAAGACAGATTCTCTGTTACGGGACCTCTCTCCTCTGCCTGGGTGCCGGGGCCTAAATATCTGAGAATGGACTGTTCCAGTGGTGGCTGACGTGAAGCCTCATTCTCTGCTATGACATGCAGACTAATTCTCTGCTGACATGAAGACAGATTCTCTGTTACGGGACCTCCCTCCTCTGCCTGGGTGCTGGGCCTAAATATATGCCAATGGACTGTTGCAGTGGTGGCTGACGTGAAGCCTCATTCTCTGCTATGACATGCAGACTAATTCTCTGCTGACATGAAGACAGATTCTCTGTTACGGGACCTCCCTCCTCTGCCTGGGTGCTGGGCCTAAATATATGCCAATGGACTGTTGCAGTGGTGGCTGACGTGAAGCCTCATTCTCTGCTATGACATGCAGACTGATTCTCTGCTGACATGAAGCCAGATTCTCTGTTACGGGACCTCTCTCCTCTGCCTGTGTGTGTGCTGGGCCTAAATATATGCCAATGGACTGTTGCAGTGGTGGCTGACGTGAAGCCTCATTCTCTGCTATGACATGCAGACTGATTCTCTGCTGACATGAAGCCAGATTCTCTGTTACGGGACCTCTCTCCTCTGCCTGTGTGTGTGCTGGGCCTAAATATATGCCAATGGACTGTTGCAGTGGTGGCTGACGTGAAGCCTCATTCTCTGCTATGACATGCAGACTAATTCTCTGCTGACATGAAGACAGATTCTCTGTTACGGGACCTCCCTCCTCTGCCTGGGTGCTGGGCCTAAATATATGCCAATGGACTGTTGCAGTGGTGGCTGACGTGAAGCCTCATTCTCTGCTATGACATGCAGACTGATTCTCTGCTGACATGAAGCCAGATTCTCTGTTACGGGACCTCTCTCCTCTGCCTGTGTGTGTGCTGGGCCTAAATATATGCCAATGGACTGTTGCAGTGGTGGCTGACGTGAAGCCTCATTCTCTGCTATGACATGCAGACTGATTCTCTGCTGACATGAAGCCAGATTCTCTGTTACGGGACCTCTCTCCTCTGCCTGTGTGTGTGCTGGGCCTAAATATATGCCAATGGACTGTTGCAGTGGTGGCTGACGTGAAGCCTCATTCTCTGCTATGACATGCAGACTAATTCTCTGCTGACATGAAGACAGATTCTCTGTTACGGGACCTCCCTCCTCTGCCTGGGTGCTGGGCCTAAATATATGCCAATGGACTGTTGCAGTGGTGGCTGACGTGAAGCCTCATTCTCTGCTATGACATGCAGACTAATTCTCTGCTGACATGAAGACAGATTCTCTGTTACGGGACCTCTCTCCTCTGCCTGGGTGCCGGGGCCTAAATATCTGAGAATGGACTGTTCCAGTGGTGGGTGACGGGAAGCCAGATTCTCTGCTATGGAACCTCTCTCCAATTGATTTTGGTTAATTTTTATTTATTTAATTTTTATTTTAATTCATTTCCCTATCCACATTTGTTTGCAGGGGATTTACCTACATGTTGCTGCCTTTTGCAGCCCTCTAGCTCTTTCCTGGGCTGTTTTACAGCCTTTTTAGTGCCGAAAAGTTCGGGTCCCCATTGACTTCAATGGGGTTCGGGTTCGGGACGAAGTTCGGATCGGGTTCGGATCCCGAACCCGAACATTTCCGGGATGTTCGGCCGAACTTCTCGAACCCGAACATCCAGGTGTTCGCTCAACTCTACTGTCTATCCAACAACTAAAGCTCAGCCTAAAAATCTACAACAGACTAGCTGAAAAAAGCTATTGCTTCATTTTACTCTATTTTTCATTCTTTGTTTTTTTTTAGACATGGATTTTTCATTTCAACCTGTTTTTTTAAAGATATTATGGCAGGGTGGAATCTGTTATGTGCTGTACTTCACCGAAAGTTGCTTTTACCCAATTTTAAGACCTTCGAAAGGACCAGATTTTTTTGTATTATGTCCTGATTCATAAGCCATAGAATTCAAAGATATATATATATATATAATGCATTCGGAAAGTCATCAGACCCTTTTGCTTTTTTTCACATTTTGTTATGTGGCGGCTTTGAGATAAAATAAAAAAAAAATTGTTTTCCCCATCATTCTTCAATCAGTAACCAATAATGACAAAGTAAAAACAGAATATTAGAAATCTTTGCTAATTTATTGAAAAGAAAATAAATGTAATCTTTTATTGACATAAGTATTCAGACACTTTACTCAGGACTTAGTTGAGGCCCCTTTGGCAGTGATTACAGCCTCCAGTCTTCTTAGAGATGGTGTCACAAGATTTGCACACCTAGATTTGGGGATTTTCTGCCCTTCTTTTCAGCAGATCCTCTCGAGCTCTGTCAGGTTGGATGGGGACCATTAGGGGACATCCATTTTCAGGTCTCTACAAAAATGTTCGATTGGGTTCAACTCAGGGATCTAGCTAGGCCACTCATGGACATTCACAGAGTTGTCCCTAAGCCCCTCCTGTGTTGTCTTGGCTGTGTGATTAGGGTCATTGACTTGTTGGAAGGTGAGCCTCTCTTTACTTATTTCTTTACTTTGCTCAATTCAGCCTTCCCTCAACCCTGACAAGTCTACCTGTCCCTCCCACTGAAAAACACTCCCACAGCATGATGCTGCCATCACCATGCTTCACTGTAGTGATGAAATTGGAAAGGTGATGAGAAGTGCCTGGTTTTCTCCATTCATGATCCCTAGAATTGAGGCCAAAAAGTTCAATCTTGGTTTCATCAGACCAGAGAACCTTGTTTCTCACATTCTGAGTCCTTTAGCAGCATTTTAGAAAACTCCAAGCGGCTTTCATGTGTCATAAAGTTCAAATTGGTGGATTGCTGCAGTGATGGTTGACCTTCCATCTGTATGCAGGATCTTTGGCACTCAACATCTTTGGCACTCAACCAGGGTGACCACTAGGTTTTGCTCAACTCTCTTACCAAGGTCATTCTCCCCAGAAAACTTAGTTTGGTGGGCAACCAGCTCTCGGAAGAGTCCTGGTTGGTTCAAACCTCTTTCTTTTAAGAACTATAGAGACGACAATGCTCTTGGTTACTTTCAGTGCAGTAGAAATTTCTCTACTCTTCTCTCAATCTGTGCCTACACACAGTTCTATCCATGAGCTCTACAGACAGTTCTTTTTTCCTCATGGCTTTGGTTTTTGCTCTGATAGGCAATGGCAGCTGTGAGACATTATATAGACAGGCCTGTGTATTTCCAAATCATGTCCAATCAACTGAATTTACCACCGGTGGACTCCAATCAAGGTGGAGAAACATCTTAAATATGATCAAGTGAAATCGGAGGCCCCCAGAGCTAAATATCAAGTGTCATAGCAAAGGGTCTGAATCTGAATACTTATGTCCATGCAAAAATTTTTATTTTATTTTAGGTTTTCACCTTCTCGTTATAGGGTAGTGAGTAGAGTTGAGCGAACACCTGGATGTTCGGGTTCGAGAAGTTCGGCCGAACGTCCCGAAAATGTTCGGGTTCGGGATCCGAACCCGATCCGAACTTCGTCCCGAACCCGAACCCCATTGAAGTCAATGGGGACCCGAACTTTTCGGCACTAAAAAGGCTGTAAAACAGCCCAGGAAAGGGCTAGAGGGCTGCAAAAAGGCAGCAACATGTAGGTAAATCCCCTGCAAACAAATGTGGATAGGGAAATGAATTAAAATAAAAATTAAATAAATAAAAATTAACCAAAATCAATTGGAGAGAGGTCCCATAGCAGAGAATCTGGCTTCCCATCACCCACCACTGGAACAGTCCATTCTCAGATATTTAGGCCCCGGAACTCAGGCAGAGGAGAGAGGTCCCGTAACAGAGAATCTGGCTTCATGTCAGCAGAGAATTAGTCTGCATGTCATAGCAGAGAATGAGGCTTCACGTCAGCCACCACTGCAACAGTCCATTGGCATATATTTAGGCCCAGCACACAGGCAGAGGAGAGAGGTCCCGTAACAGAGAATCTGGCTTCATGTCAGCAGAGAATCAGTCTGCATGTCATAGCAGAGAATGAGGCTTCACGTCAGCCACCACTGCAACAGTCCATTGGCATATATTTAGGCCCAGCACCCAGGCAGAGGAGAGAGGTCCCGTAACAGACAATCTGGCTTCATGTCAGCAGAGAATCAGTCTTCATGTCATAGCAGAGAATCAGGCTTCACGTCACCCACCACTGTAAGAGTCCATTTTCATAAATTTAGGCCCAGCACCCAGGCAGAGGAGAGAGGTCCCGTAACAGAGGATCTGGCTTCATGTCAGCAGAGAATTAGTCTGCATGTCATAGCAGAGAATGAGGCTTCACGTCAGCCACCACTGCAACAGTCCATTGGCATATATTTAGGCCCAGCACCCAGGCAGAGGAGGGAGGTCCCGTAACAGAGAATCTGTCTTCATGTCAGCAGAGAATTAGTCTGCATGTCATAGCAGAGAATGAGGCTTCACGTCAGCCACCACTGCAACAGTCCATTGGCATATATTTAGGCCCAGCACACAGGCAGAGGAGAGAGGTCCCGTAACAGAGAATCTGGCTTCATGTCAGCAGAGAATCAGTCTGCATGTCATAGCAGAGAATCAGGCTTCACGTCAGCCACCACTGCAACAGTCCCTTGGCATATATTTAGGCCCAGCACCCAGGCAGAGGAGAGAGGTCCCGTAACAGACAATCTGGCTTCATGTCAGCAGAGAATCAGTCTTCATGTCATAGCAGAGAATCAGGCTTCACGTCAGCCACCACTGCAACAGTCCATTGTCATAAATTTAGGCCCAGCACCCAGGCAGAGGAGAGAGGTCCCGTAACAGAGGATCTGGCTTCATGTCAGCAGAGAAGTAGTCTGCATGTCATAGCAGAGAATCAGGCTTCACGTCAGCCACCACTGCAACAGTCCATTGGCATATACAGGTCCTTCTAAAAAAATTAGCATATTGTGATAAAGTTCATTATTTTCTGTAATGTACTGATAAACATTAGACTTTCATATATTTTAGATTCATTACACACCAACTGAAGTAGTTCAAGCCTTTTATTGTTTTAATATTGATGATTTTGGCATACAGCTCATGAAAACCCCAAATTCCTATCTCAAAAAATTAGCATATCATGAAAAGGTTCTCTAAACGAGCTATTAACCTAATCATCTGAATCAACTAATTAACTCTAAACACCTTCAAAAGATTCCTGAGGCTTTTAAAAACTCCCAGCCTGGTTCATTACTCAAAACCGCAATCATGGGTAAGACTGCCGACCTGACTGCTGTCCAGAAGGCCATCATTGACACCCTCAAGCAAGAGGGTAAGACACAGAAAGAAATTTCTGAACGAATAGGCTGTTCCCAGAGTGCTGTATCAAGGCACCTCAGTGGGAAGTCTGTGGGAAGGAAAAAGTGTGGCAGAAAACGCTGCACAACGAGAAGAGGTGACCGGACCCTGAGGAAGATTGTGGAGAAGGACAAATTCCAGACCTTGGGGGACCTGCGGAAGCAGTGGACTGAGTCTGGAGTAGAAACATCCAGAGCCACCGTGTACAGGCGTGTGCAGGAAATGGGCTACAGGTGCTGCATTCCCCAGGTCAAGCCACTTTTGAACCAGAAACAGCGGCAGAAGCGCCTGACCTGGGCTACAGAGAAGCAGCACTGGACTGTTGCATGTCATTCGGAAATCAAGGTGCCAGAGTCTGGAGGAAGACTGGGGAGAGGGAAATGCCAAAATGCCTGAAGTCCAGTGTCAAGTACCCACAGTCAGTGATGGTCTGGGGTGCCATGTCAGCTGCTGGTGTTGGTCCACTGTGTTTTATCAAGGGCAGGGTCAATGCAGCTAGCTATCAGGAGATTTTGGAGCACTTCATGCTTCCATCTACTGAAAAGCTTTATGGAGATGAAAGTTTCATTTTTAAGCACGACCTGGCACCTGCTCACAGTGCCAAAACCACTGGTAAATGGTTTACTGACCATGGTATTACTGTGCTCAATTGGCCTGCCAACTCTCCTGACCTGAACCCCATAGAGAATCTGTGGGATATTGGGAAGAGAAAGTTGAGAGACGCAAGACCCAACACTCTGGATGAGCTTAAGGCCGCTATCGAAGCATCCTGGGCCTCCATAACATCTCAGCAGTGCCACAGGCTGATTGCCTCCATGCCACGCCGCATTGAAGCAGTCATTTCTGCAAAAGGATTCCCGACCAAGTATTGAGTGCATAACTGAACATAATTATTTGAAGGTTGACTTTTTTTGTATTAAAAACACTTTTCTTTTATTGGTCAGATGAAATATGCTAATTTTTTTAGATAGGAAATTTGGGTTTTCATGAGCTGTATGCCAAAATCATCAATATTAAAACAATAAAAGGCTTGAACTACTTCAGTTGGTATGTAATGAATCTAAAATATATGAAAGTCTAATGTTTATCAGTACATTACAGAAAATAATGAACTTTATCACAATATGCTAATTTTTTTAGAAGGACCTGTATTTAGGCCCAGCACCCAGGCAGAGGAGAGAGGTCCCGTAACAGACAATCTGGCTTCATGTCAGCAGAGAATTAGTCTGCATGTCATAGCAGAGAATGAGGCTTCACGTCAGCCACCACTGCAACAGTCCATTGGCATATATTTAGGCCCAGCACCCAGGCAGAGGAGAGAGGTCCCGTAACAGACAATCTGGCTTCATGTCAGCAGAGAATCAGTCTGCATGTCATAGCAGAGAATCAGGCTTTACGTCACCCACCACTGCAACAGTCCATTGTCATAAATTTAGGCCCAGCACCCAGGCAGAGGAGAGAGGTCCCGTAACAGACAATCTGGCTTCATGTCAACAGAGAATTAGTCTGCATGTCATAGCAGAGAATGAGGCTTCACGTCACCCACCACTGTAAGAGTCCATTTTCATAAGTTTAGGCCCAGCACCCAGGCAGAGGAGAGAGGTCCCGTAACAGACAATCTGGCTTCATGTCAGCAGAGAATTAGTCTGCATGTCATAGCAGAGAATGAGGCTTCACGTCAGCCACCACTGCAACAGTCCATTGGCATATATTTAGGCCCAGCACACACACAGGCAGAGGAGAGAGGTCCCGTAACAGAGAATCTGGCTTCATGTCAGCAGAGAATCAGTCTGCATGTCATAGCAGAGAATGAGGCTTCACGTCAGCCACCACTGCAACAGTCCCTTGGCATATATTTAGGCCCAGCACACACACAGGCAGAGGAGAGAGGTCCCGTAACAGAGAATCTGGCTTCATGTCAGCAGAGAATCAGTCTGCATGTCATAGCAGAGAATGAGGCTTCACGTCAGCCACCACTGCAACAGTCCATTGGCATATATTTAGGCCCAGCACCCAGGCAGAGGAGAGAGGTCCCGTAACAGACAATCTGGCTTCATGTCAGCAGAGAATCAGTCTGCATGTCATAGCAGAGAATGAGGCTTCACGTCAGCCACCACTGCAACAGTCCTTTGGCATATATTTAGGCCCAGCACACAGGCAGAGGAGAGAGGTCCCGTAACAGACAATCTGGCTTCATGTCAGCAGAGAATTAGTCTGCATGTCATAGCAGAGAATGAGGCTTCACGTCAGCCACCACTGCAACAGTCCATTGGCATATATTTAGGCCCAGCACCCAGGCAGAGGAGAGAGGTCCCGTAACAGACAATCTGGCTTCATGTCAGCAGAGAATCAGTCTTCATATCATAGCAGAGAATCAGGCTTCACGTCACCCACCACTGTAAGAGTCCATTTTCATAAATTTAGGCCCAGCACCCAGGCAGAGGAGAGAGGTCCCGTAACAGAGGATCTGGCTTCATGTCAGCAGAGAATCAGTCTTCATGTCATAGCAGAGAATCAGGCTTCACGTCACCCACCACTGTAAGAGTCCATTTTCATAAGTTTAGGCCCAGCACCCAGGCAGAGGAGAGAGGTCCCGTACAGACAATCTGGCTTCATGTCAGCAGAGAATCAGTCTGCATGTCATAGCAGAGAATGAGACTTCACGTCAGCCACCACTGCAACAGTCCATTGGCATATATTTAGGCCCAGCACCCAGGCAGAGGAGAGAGGTCCCGTAACAGACAATCTGGCTTCATGTCAGCAGAGAATCAGTCTTCATATCTTAGCAGAGAATCAGGCTTCACGTCACCCACCACTGTAAGAGTCCATTTTCATAAATTTAGGCCCAGCACCCAGGCAGAGGAGAGAGGTCCCGTAACAGAGGATCTGGCTTCATGTCAGCAGAGAATCAGTCTGCATGTCATAGCAGAGAATCAGGCTTCACGTCACCCAACATTGGAACAGTCCATTGGCATATATTTAGGCCCCGGCACCCAGACAGAGGAGAGGTTCATTCAACTTTGGGTAGCCTCGCAATATAATGGTAAAATGAAAATAAAAATAGGATTGAATGAGGAAGTGCCCTGGAGTCCAATAATATATGGTTAAGGGGAGGTAGTTAATGTCTAATCTGGACAAGGGACGGACAGATCCTGTGGGATCCATGCCTGGTTCATTTTTATGAACGTCAGCTTGTCCACATTGGCTGTAGACAGGCGGCTGCGTTTGTCTGTAATGACGCCCCCTGCCGTGCTGAATACACGTTCAGACAAAACGCTGGCCGCCGGGCAGGCCAGCACCTCCAAGGCATAAAAGGCTAGCTCTGGCCACGTGGACAATTTAGAGACCCAGAAGTTGAATGGGGCCGAACTATCAGTCAGTACGTGGAGGGGTGTGCACATGTACTGTTCCACCATGTTAGTGAAATGTTGTCTCCTGCTAACACGTTGCGTATCAGGTGGTGGTGCAGTTAGCTGTGGCGTGTTGACAAAAGTTTTCCACATCTCTGCCATGCGAACCCTGCCCTCAGAGGAGCTGGCATTGACACAGCTGCCTTGGCGACCTCTTGCTCCTCCTCTGCCTTGGCCTTGGGCTTCCACTTGTTCCCCTGTGACATTTGGGAATGCTCTCAGTAGCGCGTCTACCAACGTGCGCTTGTACTCGCGCATCTTCCTATCACGCTCCAGTGCAGGAAGTAAGGTGGGCACATTGTCTTTGTAGCGTGGATCCAGCAGGGTGGCAACCCAGTAGTCCGCACAGGTTAAAATGTGGGCAACTCTGCTGTCGTTGCGCAGGCACTGCAGCATGTAGTCGCTCATGTGTGCCAGGCTGCCCAGGGGTAAGGACAAGCTGTCCTCTGTGGGAGGCGTATCGTCATCGTCCTGCCTTTCCCCCCAGCCACGCACCAGTGATGGACCCGAGCTGCGTTGGGTGCCACCCCGCTGTGACCATGCTTCATCCTCATCCTCCTCCACTTCCTCCTCGTCCTCCTCGTCCTCCAGTAGTGGGCCCTGGCTGGCCACATTTGTACCTGGCCTCTGCTGTTGCCAAAAACTTCCCTCTGAGTCACTTCGAAGAGACTGGCCTGAAAGTGCTAAAAATGACCCCTCTTCCTCCTCCTCCTCCTCCTCCTCCTCCTGGGCCACCTCCTCTTGCATCATCGCCCTAAGTGTTTTCTCAAGGAGTCATAGAAGTGGTATTGTAACGCTGATAACGGCGTCATCGCCACTGGCCATGTTGGTGGAGTACTCGAAACAGCGCAACAGGGCACACAGGTCTCGCATGGAGTCCCAGTCATTGGTGGTGAAGTGGTGCTGTTCTGTAGTGCGACTGACCCGTGCGTGCTGCAGCTGAAACTCCACTATGGCCTGCTGCTGCTCGCACAGTCTATCCAGCATGTGCAAGGTGGAGTTCCACCTGGTGGGCACGTCGCATATGAGGCGGTGAGCGGGAAGGCCGAAGTTACGCTGTAGCGCAGACAGGCGAGCAGCAGCAGGATGTGAACGCCGGAAGCGCGAACAGACGGCCCGCACTTTATGCAGCAGCTCTGACATGTCGGGGTAGTTGTGTATGAACTTCTGCACCACCAAATTCAGCACATGCGCCAAGCAAGGGATGTGCGTCAAATTGGCTAGTCCCAGAGCTGCAACGAGATTTCGCCCATTATCACACACCACCAGGCCGGGCTTGAGGCTCACCGGCAGCAACCACTCGTCGGTCTGTTGTTCTATACCCCGCCACAACTCCTGTGCGGTGTGGGGCCTGTCCCCCAAACATATGAGTTTCAGAATGGCCTGCTGACGTTTACCCCGGGCTGTGCTGAAGTTGGTGGTGAAGGTGTGTGGCTGACTGGATGAGCAGGTGGAAGAAGAGGAGGAGGAAGCCGAGAAGGAGGAGGTGGCAACAGGAGGCAAAGAATGTTGCCCTGCGATCCTTGGCGGCGGAAGGACGTGCGCCAAACAGCTCTCCGCCTGGGGCCCAGCTGCCACTACATTTACCCAGTGTGCAGTTAGGGAGATATAGCGTCCCTGGCCGTGCTTACTGGTCCACGTATCTGTGGTTAGGTGGACCTTGCTACAGATGGCGTTGCGCAGTGCACACTTGATTTTATCGGATACTTGGTTGTGCAGGGAAGGCACGGCTCTCTTGGAGAAGTAGTGGCGGCTGGGAACAACATACTGTGGGAGAGCAAGCGACATGAGCTGTTTGAAGCTGTCTGTGTCCACCAGCCTAAATGACAGCATTTCATAGGCCAGTAGTTTAGAAATGCTGGCATTCAGGGCCAGGGATCGAGGGTGGCTAGGTGGGAATTTACGCTTTCTCTCAAATGTTTGTGAGATGGAGAGCTGAACGCTGCCGTGTGACATGGTTGAGACGCTTGGTGACGGAGGTGGTGGTGGTGGTGTTGGTGGTACATCCCCTGTTTGCTGGGCGGCAGGTGCCAACGTTCCTCCAGAGGCGGAGGAAGAGGCCGAGGCGGCAGCAGCAGAAGAGGCCGAGGCGGCAGCAGCAGAAGAGGTAGCAGGGGGAGCCTGAGTGACTTCCTTGGTTTTAAGGTGTTTACTCCACTGCAGTTCATGCTTTGCATGCAGGTGCCTGGTCATGCAGGTTGTGCTCAGGTTCAGAACGTTAATGCCTCGCTTCAGGCTCTGATGGCACAGCGTGCAAACCACTCGGGTCTTGTCGTCAGCACATTGTTTGAAGAAGTGCCATGCCAGGGAACTCCTTGAAGCTGCCTTTGGGGTGCTCGGTCCCAGATGGCGGCGGTCAGTAGCAGGCGGAGTCTCTTGGAGGCGGGTGTTCTGCTTTTGCCCACTGCTCCCTCTTTTGCTACGCTGTTGGCTCGGTCTCACCACTGCCTCTTCCTCCGAACTGTGAAAGTCAGTGGCACGACCTTCATTCCATGTGGGGTCTAGGACCTCATCGTCCCCTGCATCGTCTTCCACCCAGTCTTGATCCCTGACCTCCTGTTCAGTCTGCACACTGCAGAAAGACGCAGCAGTTGGCACCTGTGTTTCGTCATCATCAGAGACATGCTGAGGTGGTATTCCCATGTCCTCATCATCAGGAAACATAAGTGGTTGTGCGTCAGTGCATTCTATGTCTTTCACCGCTGGGGAAGGGCTAGGTGGATGCCCTTGGGAAACCCTGCCAGCGGAGTCTTCAAACAGCATAAGAGACTGCTGCATAACTTGAGGCTCAGACAGTTTCCCTGGTATGCATGGGGGTGATGTGACAGACTGATGGGGTTGGTTTTCAGGCGCCATCTGTGCGCTTTCTGCAGAAGACTGGGTGGGAGATAATGTGAACGTGCTGGATCCACTGTCGGCCACCCAATTGACTAATGCCTGTACCTGCTCAGGCCTTACCATCCTTAGAACGGCATTGGGCCCCACCATATATCGCTGTAAATTCTGGCGGCTACTGGGACCTGAGGTAGTTGGTACACTAGGACGTGTGGATGTGGCAGAACGGCCACGTCCTCTCCCAGCACCAGAGGGTCCACTAACACCACCACGACCATGTCCACGTCCGCGTCCCTTACTAGATCTTTTCCTCATTGTTATGGTTCACCACAACAACAAAAATATTATTTGGCCCAGTGTATTGTATTCAAATTCAGCGGGATATAAATTTGAGGCCTAGTATTTAGGCGCTGGGTGACCGGTATGGATTTACTAACAGAATTGGACTTGGAAATGCACAGTAGCGTGTGTGTGAAGTTATTCTGAATGACCCTATGTGCACCTTGAATATTATATACCCTTTTTGGGATAGATTTCAAATAGCTCTGATATAGCAGAAACCACTAAATTATGAAATTGCTAAATTGGGAATTGTATTTCAACCCAGAACAAAAAATGTGCTTTGACGGACACTAAATAACTTTCCCAGCCACAACAGGACAGCGGTAACGAGAGATTTAGCGGGATATAAATTTGAGGCCTAGTATTTAGGCGCTGGGTGACCGGTATGGATTTACTAACAGAATTGGACTTGGAAATGCACAGTAGCGTGTGTGTGAAGTTATTCTGAATGACCCTATGTGCACCTTGAATATTATATACCCTTTTAGGGATAGATTTCAAATAGCTCTGATATAGCAGAAACCACTAAATTATGAAATTGCTAAATTGGGAATTGTATTTCAACCCAGAACAAAAAATGTGCTTTGACGGACACTAAATAACTTTCCCAGCCACAACAGGACAGCGGTAACGAGAGATTTAGCGGGATATAAATTTGAGGCCTAGTATTTAGGCGCTGGGTGACCGGTATGGATTTACTAACAGAATTGGACTTGGAAATGCACAGTAGCGTGTGTGTGAAGTTATTCTGAATGACCCTATGTGCACCTTGAATATTATATACCCTTTTAGGGATAGATTTCAAATAGCTCTGATATAGCAGAAACCACTAAATTATGAAATTGCTAAATTGGGAATTGTATTTCAACACTGAACAAAAAATGTGCTTTGACGGACACTAAATAACTTGCCCAGCCACAACAGTACAGCGGTAACGACAGATTTAGCGGGATATAAATTTGAGGCCTAGTATTTAGGCGCTGGGTGACCGGTATGGATTTACTAACAGAATTGGACTTGGAAATGCACAGTAGCGTGTGTGTGAAGTTATTCTGAATGACCCTATGTGCACCTTGAATATTATATACCCTTTTAGGGATAGATTTCAAATAGCTCTGATATAGCAGAAACCACTAAATTATGAAATTGCTAAATTGGGAATTGTATTTCAACCCTGAACAAAAAATGTGCTTTGACGGACACTAAATAACTTTCCCAGCCACAACAGTACAGCGGTAACGACAGATTTAGCGGGATATAAATTTGAGGCCTAGTATTTAGGCGCTGGGTGACCGGTATGGATTTAGTGACAGAATTAGACTGGGATATGGCCAAAAAATAACCACACTATTGCTGGTTAAATGCACTTGGTGACGGGCGCAGCTTGCCCCTGATGTAGTATATGGCCAAAAAATGAACAGACTATTGCTGGTTAAATGCACTTGGTGTCACAGCTTGACCAACCACACTACTGAGGGTTAAATGCACTTGGTGACGGGCGCAGCTTGCCCCTGATGTAGTATATGGCCAAAAAATGAACAGACTATTGCTGGTTAAATGCACTTGGTGACAGGCGCAGCTTGCCCCTGATTTAGTATATGGCCAAAAAATGAACAGACTATTGCTGGTTAAATGCACTTGGTGACGGGCGCAGCTTGCCCCTGATGTAGTATATGGCCAAAAAATGAACAGACTATTGCTGGTTAAATGCACTTGGTGTCACAGCTTGACCAACCACACTACTGAGGGTTAAATGCACTTGGTGACGGGCGCAGCTTGCCCCTGATGTAGTATATGGCCAAAAAATGAACAGACTATTGCTGGTTAAATGCACTTGGTGACGGGCGCAGCTTGCCCCTGATTTAGTCTATGGCCAAAAAATGAACAAACTATTGCTGGTTAAATGCACTTGGTGTGATAGCTTGACCAACCACACTACTGAGGGTTAAATGCACTTGGTGACGGGCGCAGCTTGCCCCTGATGTAGTATATGGCCAAAAAATAAACAGACTATTGCTGGTTAAATGCACTTGGTGTGACAGCTTCACCCTGATGTATGCTTTAGCCAAAAAACAACCACACCATTGAGGGTTAAATGCACTTGGTGACAGGCGCAGCTTGCCCCTGATGTAGTATATGGCCAAAAAATTAACAGACTATTGCTGGTTAAATGCACTTGGTGTGACAGCTTCACCCTGATGTAGGCTTTAGCCAAAAAACAACCACACCATTGAGGGTTAAATGCACTTGGTGACGGGCGCAGCTTGCCCCTGATGTAGTATATGGCCAAAAAATAAACAGACTATTGCTGGTTAAATGCACTTGGTGTGACAGCTTCACCCTGATGTAGGCTTTAGCCAAAAAACAACCACACCATTGAGGGTTAAATGCACTTGGTCGCAGCTTGTGCTGGCGCACCACAAGACACAAAATGGCCGCCGATCACCCCAGAAAAATGTGACTGACAAACGGTCTGGGCAGCCTAAAAACAGTGAGCAATTGAGGATCAGCAGCTTAATGACCCACAGCTGCAGATCGATCAATAATCAAGTCCTTTGGAGGAGTTAATCTGCCTAATCTCGCCCTACTGTCGCAGCCGCAACCTCTCCCTACGCTAATCAGAGCAGAGTGACGGGCGGCGCTATGTGACTCCAGCTTAAATAGAGGCTGGGTCACATGGTGCTCTGGCCAATCACAGCCATGCCAATAGTAGGCATGGCTGTGATGGCCTCTTGGGGCAAGTAGTATGACGCTTGTTGATTGGCTGCTTTGCAGCCTTTCAAAAAGCGCCAAGAAAGCGTCACAAAAGCGCCAAGAAAGCGACGAACACAGAACCCAAACCCGGACTTTTACGAAAATGTCCGGGTTCGGGTCCGGGACACCCCAAAATTCGGTACGAACCCGAACTATACAGTTCCAGTTCGCTCATCCCTAGTAGTGAGTACAGATCAATGGGGGAACTTGTTTTACTTGAGTACAATATAAATCTATACTAATATACACATATATGTGCATACAGTATGTATGTGTTTTTTTATTTTTATATTTCATATAATTTACAGTTGATCACATTATTTCTCAGTGGATATATATCTTGTCCACACATTAATAAAGCATTCTATATCTAGAATTTCCCTTGAATATACAGAACTGATATGAGCAGTTATGTGTCAGTTTTATGCGTGGTATTTAGACCCTGTACAGATAAATCTTCTCGTGTTGATTCTTCCTAGATCCGGGAAACAGTTTCAATAATTATATTTTTCTTCACAATTGACTGTTCCCTCTGCTCATGTTATTCATCATTTAATCCTCATCGCCTGTCCAGACCATGCAGCTGTCTTTGCCAAGGCAGCTTGTTTTGTGTGATTGGTTTCACAGTATGCACATACATGTGATATGCAAATCACCTATGCAAATGAGGAGCGGAGACAATAGCACATTCATGACCTAGCGGGCATACCTATAACACACATAAAACTGCTTAAATAAAACACGTCTGGCAGACAGGAGGTTTGAAGATTTTATTAATTGGTAAATAAGCTAAAAGATTATTCTTAAATTGAAGATATGACTTCCCAGCCCCGTTATATTGGGCCAAATATATCAAATGTTGCATGCTGTTTAATAAATTTGATGCATCTTTAAGTCTAAGGGCTAGTTCACACTGGGTTTTTTGGCCTTTTTTAAACGCTTCTGCCTCAAAATCAGCTCCAAAATATGACTCAAAACAGTCTCCTATTCAATTCAAAGGGAAGCTTCCCTTTATTCTTTTTTCCATTGTGACATAGTGAGAGGTTTTGTCTGGCAAGGCAGGTATTTTCCTCCCAGCAAGTGCTGCTAGGCTGATTTACAGCGAGGCGAGGTCAAATACCGGACCGGATTTTAAGTGCCAGTCCGGGTTTTGGCAGCACCTGGCTGTCCTTAAATAGGCAGCTGGGATCAGAAGCCATGTCTCTGTGTTGGGATCTGGGAGCCTTGTGTCTGGATGAAGGCTTGCTACCTGTTTGGTGTTAAAACAGGTTGGTGCTGCTACCAGCAAGGAGTCTTTTGAGGCAGAATTGCGGCATGGTGTGAATTTTTACCAACACCGCAAGGTGACTTTTTGTTTTATTATGACTGCTTGTTTTGTCACTTGCCTAAAGTATGGATAAAACACTGAACTGTTTGATCCAAAGAACTTATTGTTGCCTCTATACTGCCTCTATACTGCGTCTGATAATCCTGTCTTTTTCTGCCTCCCATTGAAATGAATAGGAGGCTTTTACAGGCATTTTTGATGCAGAATCTGCTCAAAAACCATGTGAATGGACCATTGCACTTCTGTATATACCACCTCTGTACTGGAGAAACACTGCAACAAGTCAGTCTGGAGTGAAAATAATTAAAGAGGTTCTCTGGGCTTCTTCATATTAATAGGATAGGTCATCAATAGCAGATCGGCAGGGGTCAGCTTTTTGAGGAGACGGCACCTGCTGTGCGCACATGCCATCTCCCTTCTCTCTTCCTGCTCTCCGCTGTATGTCTATGGGACAGCAGCAGTGGACAGGAAGAGAGAAGGGAGATGGCACGTGCACACAGCATGCGCCGTCTCCTCAAAAAGCTGATCGGCGGGGGTGTCGGGTGTCGGACCCCCGTGGATCTAATATTGATGACCTATTCTGAGGAGAGGTCGTCAATATGAAAAAGCCCAGAGAACCCCTTTAACAAAGGTCACTTTCCCTTCCACTTTCAAAACTCAGGAAAGAAACAAAAGATATTTTGTGTGGTCTTCCAAGCGGCACAATCAGCAGCAGTCCCAAACAACAGGAGTAGGTCTCATCTCCTTTCTTAACCAAAATAAACTGCAATTCAGGGTCCGCGCTTGAACTTTATCAGTAAGGAACAGTTCGCACACAGCAACTGTGTTTTCTATCAAAAAGGGATCTTCCAAAGCAGACCACATCTGCTTTTTAACACCACATCATATACAGTCATGTTAAAAAATTAGGACACCCTTTGAAAGCATGTGGTTTTTTGTAACATTTTTAATAAAAGGTTATTTCATCTCCGTTTCAACAATACAGAGAGATTAAAGTAATCCGACTAACCAAAGAAAACTGAAGAAAAGTCTTTTCAAGATCTTCTGTAAATGTCATTCTACAAAAATGCCTATTCTAACTGAGGAAAAAGATAGGACACCCTTGCCCCTAATAGCGAGTGTTACCTCCTTTGGCTGAAATAACTGCAGTGAGACGGTTCTTGTAGCCATCTACCAGTCTTCGACATCGGTCTGAGGAAATTTTACCCCACTCCTCAATGCAGAACTTTTTCAGCTGTGAGATGTTTGAGGGGTTTCTTGCACGTACAGCCCTTTTCAAGTCACCCCACAGCATCTCAATGGGATTCAAATCTGGACTTTGACTTGGCCATTCCAGGACTCTCCATTTCTTCTTTTTCAGCCAATCTTTGGTTGATTTACTAGTATGTTTTGGGTCATTGTCATGTTGCATGGTCCAGTTCCGCTTCAGCTTTAATTTTCTAACTGATGGTCTCACATGTTCTTCAAGCACCTTCTGATACACAGTAGAATTCATCGTGGATTCTATGATGGTGAGCTGACCAGGTCCTGCTGCAGCAAAGCAGCCCCAAACCATGACACTTCCACCTCCATGCTTCACAGTTGGTATGAGGTTCTTTTCTTGGAATGCTGTGTTTGGTTTACGCCAAACATGTCCTCTGCTGTTGTGTCCAAATAATTCAATTTTGGACTCATCTGTCCAAAGAACATTATTCCAGAAGTCCTGGTCTTTGTCAACTTTATCTCTGGCAAATGTCAGTCTGGCCTCGATGTTTCTCTTGGAAAGCAAAGGTTTCCTCCTTGCACACCTCCCATGCAAGTTAAACTTGTACAGTCTCTTTCTGATTGTAGAGGCATGTACTTCTACATCAACAGTAGCCAGAGCCTGCTGTAGTTCTCGAGATGACACTTTAGGGTTTTTGGAGACCTCTTTTAGCATCTTGCGGTCTGCTCTTGGGGTGAACTTGCTGGGGCGACCAGTCCTGGGCATGTTGGCAGTTGTTTTGAAAGCCCTCCACTTGTAGACTATCTTCCGGACAGTGGAATGGCTGATTTCAAAATCTTTTGAGATCTTTTTAAATCCCTTCCCAGACTCATAGGCTGCTACAATCTTTTTTCTGAAGTCCTCTGACAGCTCTTTTGCTCTCACCATGGTGCTCACTCTCACTTCAACAGTCAGGAGCACACCAAACTAAATGTCTGAGGTTTAAATAGGGCAAGCCTCATTCAACATGCAGAGTAACGATCTACTAATTATGTGCACCTGGTGTGATATACCTGTGTGAGATCTGAGCCAATTTAAGAGGGAATACATGTGAGGGTGTCCTATCTTTTTCCTCAGTTAGAATAGGCATTTTTGTAGAATGACATTTACAGAAGATCTTGAAAAGACTTTTCTTCAGTTTTCTTTGTTTAGTTGGATTACTTTAATCTCTCTGTATTGTTGAAACGTAGATGAAATAACCTTTTATTAAAAATGTTACAAAAAACCACATGCTTTCAAAGGGTGTCCTAATTTTTTAACATGACTGTACATACACAGGGGCTGGATTTGCTGGGTCTACTGAACTGATTTAGTTTGAAGCTTCTCCCAAGGGCGTTATCTAAGTCGCCTCTTCACTCTTGGCCTTGTGGAAAAGGATTCGGTAAAACTTGGATTTTATCCATTTATATCCATGCTCATACTGGACTTCGAAGTCAAGGAGACGGTCCTATCAGTGGTTGATAGCTGTCCCTCTATGACTGTGATAGGACCACCTCTAAGTTATACTGAATCTTTTCCCATAAAACTATATATTAATCTGCTCCGCTCCTACTGCTCTATAGCATGCTGCCTGCAGATTATTTAGCATTTTCATGGTGATGAATTCCCTTTAACATCTATACAAGGATGTGGACTCTGCTGCAGGGGAACCACCAGGCTGCTACCTCTTGCAGTAGTCTCTGTTCAGTATACTCCTGACCCATAGGGGTTAAGAGACACCAGTTTGGAACACTGAGTTGTCAGGCAAAAGCATTGCCAGGAAGAAAGTGAGGTCAGGGAAAGCATAGTTTGGGCAATCCAAATCAGTCCAAGTAGGGCAGGCAGCTCAGGGTCAATACAGACATAAGGCACAGGTGAAGTCAGGCAGTGAATGGTCAGAGACAGGCAGAAGTCTGTGCATTGGGATACTGAACAAGACAAATAGCACATCTTTGCAGGTAACTAGACAACTAGAACCTATGGCTCAGGCACCTTAATACCCAAGGATGAACAGCCATATGATGGGGAAGATCAAGGTCCTGTAAGAGCTTAAGCAAGCGTGTGCATGTGTCATACTGGTATAGATGCAGTGCAGGCAATGAGTAGGCCTCCTGCATGGAGTGGACTGAGCTGCACAAGCCATGATCGCCAGTAGGCCCAAGCCACGGGGATACCAGCATGGGATGGAAGGTGAGCACTGTGGCGACTGTACCTGCTGTCACCTCTTACCCACTCAGTGAGCTAAAACATTTAAACCTACTGTACATTTAAAATTTTGGTTACATTTTTGTGGTTTGTCACCCAATCAAAGATTCAAAACAAAACAAAAAAGATTCCAAGTAGTTGTAGAATGTGATAAAATAATTGACCATTGTTATCCAGTCCTATGAGGATAAAATACAAAACTCATCATTCTAATAAAAGGAAGAATAAGGTGTGTGACAAGGACCCATGAAGCCCTATAGCAAAATTTTGGAATAGGGCTCCACATCACCATGGACAACTTCAGTAGCATGAATATAAGAAGCTTATGATTATGTTAGTTTTACTAATGCACAGGGATAATGCACACAGTGATGGCAAAATGGTGGGTCAATGTGCACAGTGAAGTTACGGCACAGGCATAATGTGCACAATGATGTCACAGTACAGCAATGAGGCTCACAGTGATATCACAATTGTATTATAATATGCATGGTGAAGTACAGAAAAGAATGAATGATGTCACGGAAATAATGCAAAAAGTCTTCCTTTGTCCATTGTAAGGGGTCACTCTCTCACAGGGGGTCGGCAATGACAGTCTTCTCAACAAACAGGGGGTTTTCAAGCTCAAACAGTGCTTTATTTGTCACACAGCACAGCACACAAAACACAATCAACACAAAACAAGAAATCCTTGCCCAGCTAGGCGCTCACTATACAGAGGTTTTCCCTTACTCACCTCTAGGTTAGTGTTCACACTGCGATATTAGGCTTCACTTAGCCATGTAGTTAGACAGCTTCCTAGCTGTGACCAATGCAACCCATTGGGGTCTCAGTCCACCAGTCCTCCTGTCGGTGACCACGCAATACCTTGAGAGGGGGAGTTGGTCCAACAGTCCTCCCGACTCTGACCGTGCAACACCTCTTTTCTTCAAGCGCCGCTGGGCCCCCCAACAAGCTTTCTCTGCCCTCCTGCCCCCCCCCCCCCCAGCCCTCCTGGCTTTTCAATTACTCCTTCCACACACTCTGAGGATTGCTTTATCCCCAAGTGATTATCACTCTGAGACTCACCTCAGGCCAGGGGAATACCTGTAGTGGACCAGTGGCGTGGGCTGAGATATACATCCCCACCACACACCTATCACTTCACCACACCATGTACATTACTTACCGCACACATATCTGAGTGGAGATGGGCACCTTTAGTTTTTGGGGCTCCAAAGCAGCTGCTGCCCCTGCTACCCTGGTAGTTACTCCCATGATTGATTCAACCTCTGTCATGTCAATCATTAGCCCTTGCCTCCAAAACATTTCATTTTAAGCATGCTCTGAAAACATTTCAACGGAATTTATAATCGGTTTGCGGACATGACAGCAAACTACTTAATTCACTTTTTGTATTTTCCCATTGTATTTAGTAGCCAATGGTTCACCTTGTACCCTTTTGTGTGACTCCCATCGTCTCCTGGAGATTTCGAGGTGCACGGGGTCAGATTCTCTTTTTTAATGTTTTATTTTAAAGGGGTTATCCCATGACTAATGTAAAAAATTTAAATCAGACATCTAGTACATGACAATCTTATTATAACAAAGCTAGAACCAGCCCTGTACCTGACATGGATCCAGAGATCTCCACATTCATTGCTCTGCTAGATTTATATCAAGCTGACAGCTCAAGGGGAGTTAAATGTGTTCAGGAGCAGCAACACGTGCGGCGTCTGGAGAGCACAAAATGGTGATAGCGCAACAGCTGAGCAGGAGATCGCAGATCCAAAGCGGTCCAATGGCATGTAGTAGAAATGGAAGGCCACAGCAGCGTCTCACCAAAAAGCTTCTTTATTTAGGAACACTCCTCATAACAGGTCATACAGAGCAGTTTGCAGCAACGTTTCGGCTAAGCATAGCCTTTGTCAAGCATATTAATCAGTTAAAACCACAGCCTATAAATAGCACATAGTAAATCCGCCCACACCGCTAAGCAACCAATAAGATTAAAGATTTATATATAGTACACCTGTATAGGTAATCAACATACTCAAACACATGAACCAGCTGTCACAGAACATACCCACTTGAGGCCATCACCCAGAGAATTTCTCCATCCATCTAGCGTCCCATGGCCGGTAATGCGCATGTCCGCTTACGTCATCACATGCGCGACTGCTAGGCAGCGCACGTGTGACGTACCCAGATGAATCCAAACACAAAGTCCACGCTGGGCAGCATACATCATCAGGCGGCGGCCGACAAACGTCACAAGACCACTCCCACCTGGCATTCCAGAGTGGAGTATGCATGAGGGTTAAAGTGGGACTGTGCATAGGAGGCGATCGCACCACGTCAACGAACACGCCACTACTAGGCAGCATGCCTATGTCAGCACCTAGATAAATCCAAACGCATAGTCCAAACTGAGCCGCATATATCATCAGGCGGCGGTCGGCAAGCGTCACGAGACCACTCCCACCTGGCGCTCCAGATTGGAATATGCATGAGGATCAAAAATGGGGGCGTGTACAAAGGACAATCGCACCACTATAACATATAACAGCGTGCAAACAACGCTCCTTGGAGAGCACAGTAATAGAGCATATCATAGCGCATCATCTGCACCACTGACGCCAAGATAGAATAAAGGGATATATAGGGCATGTATGCACAAAAGGGGTATGAAAAGACATACTGGAAAGGTAAGAGCCACTGGGTGTCAATCACAACCAGCGTTCTCACTAAGTGTACAATCACATTAGTGAGTGATATACCATATGCAGGCATGTGTGGAAAAAGCCATAGTAATCATTATGGTGCTATAAAACGGTGTGATAAGTACACATAATTAAAAGAAAAAAGCAAAAAATGCCACTACAGAGGAGGGACATGAAATCGAGTGTATGGAAAGTAAGTATAATGTTTAACTAATACCTGCCACATTAAACTCAAGGTTTAATCCAAATGGCTGTAAAGATTTGAGTGTGTAAATCCATTTAAGTTCCTTCTTCCTTAATATCGTGTCTCTATCGCCCCCTCTCCGTAGTGGCCCCACACTGTCAATGACCCTGAAGCGGAGCTGGTTGACAGAGTGCCCCGCATCCACGAAATGTTTCGCAACGGGCTTATCCATGTTCATCTTGCGTATAGTACTCTTATGTTTGTTAATACGCTCTCTAATCTCCATAGTGGTCTCCCCAACATAAATAAGGCTGCAGGGGCACTGGATGACATAAATTACATCCCGTGACCTGCAGGTGTAATAGCCCTTGATTTTATATTTCTTTCCACTATACGGGTGGGAGAAAAATTCACCTTTGAGAACGTTGCTACAGTTACAGCAAGATAAACATGGATAAGTCCCGTTTTTGCGTGGTGCGAGTAGTTTTTGTGTCGGTGACTGACCGCCCACATCGGATTTAACCAGTGTGTCGCGGAGACTAGGGTTCCGTCTGTATGCCATCAACGGCGGGGATTTAAACACTTCTATATCTGGCAATCCTCGTTGGAGTATATGCCATTCCTTTCTAAGGATGCTGGCAATGTTGCCACTGTCCCGGCCGTAGATGGACACAAACGGAACCCTAGTCTCAGAGGCCGCCCTTTCTGACTTTCGTAGTGCGGTGCACCTGTCAACCAGCATCACCCTCCGCTTAGCTCGAGTAAGTAGGGGTTTCGGGTAACCTCGTTCCAAGAAACGCGTGCACATTGTGTCAATCCTCTGCGCACATGTGTCCTGGTCCGAAACAATTCGCTTTACCCTTAAAAGTTGACTCCAAGGGAGGGAGTCGAGCATTCTGTGTGGATGATAGCTATCATGCATTAGTAAGGTATTGCGGTCAGTAGGCTTCCGATAGAGGTCCGTAAACAAAAGACCCTCCATCACATAGACTCGCACATCAAGAAACTGCAATTCACTAGGAGAAACAGTTATAGTGAACTGCAGATCAGGGACACCCGCATTCAAATGAAGATGAAATCATCAAGTTCATTCCTCGTGCCTGTCCAGATCATGAAGATGTCGTCGATGTAGCGCCACCAACACAGGACTCTCCCAAAAAAAGGGGAGCGATACACGAGTTTGTCCTCCACCTCGGCCATAAAGATGTTAGCGTAGGTGGGGGCCACGTTGGACCCCATGGCCACACCCCGCTGCTGTTGGTAGAAGGTGTCCCCGAAGAGGAAGTAACTCCTCTTCAGGACCACCTCCAGGAGGCGGAGGACAAATCGGCACACACCCGGGGAGAGCCCCATGTCGGTCAGGGCCACATCGACGACACCTAACCCATATGTGTGGTCAATTGATGTGTATAAGGACACTACATCGAAACTGACCAACAGAATTGGGTGGGCAGTTGTAAATCCTGTAATTTAGAAAGAAATGCCCAGTATCCTTGACATAGGATGGAGCGGAGGTCGCCCGGACCTGCAATAGCTTGTCCAGAAAGACAGACAATGGGTTGAAGACCGAGCCCCTACCAGAAACAATCGGTCGGCCCGGTGGATCGATCAATCGCTTGTGGATCTTGGGGAGTATGTATAACATCGGGGTGACAGGGTGGGGCACCATAAGATATTGGTACAAACCATCATCTATGATAGAATTTTGAAGTGCCTCCTCCAATATCACCCCGATGTCACGCATAATATCCCATTTGGGATCCCCAGGTAGTTTTTTGTACACCTCAAGATCACTCAATTGTCTGTCTATCTCTCCAATATACATCGCAGTGTCCATGACGACCACCGCCCCACCCTTGTCTGCAGGCTTAATGGTGATGCGGGTGTCACGTACCAATGACATGATAGCCTGTCGTTCCGACAGAGAGAGATTATTCCTACCACTAGTGGGACTTAAAGACTCGATCTGTTTGTGTACTATCTGAATGTAAGATTCAACCACATGGTTGGTGTGCGGTGGTGAAAATACACTGGGTTTCCTGAGTTGGAAATCTTTGCATGTGAGTGACACTATGTTATTATTGCTAGTCACAGATGTTTTATCTGTTTCCACATTTTTAGATGCAAAGAAACATTTCAAACGTAAATTTCTAAAGAACCGTTGTAAATCCAACTCTAAAGAAAACCAGTCTCTATCAACGGTAGGAGAAAAGCTGAGTCCCCGACTCAATACCCGTGTCTGTACGGGAGTGAGTGGTATTGAGGAGATATTAATGACTAATTCCGTTATCTCCGTGGATTGCGTCTGGTTGATCTCGCAGACATCACTTGATTCTGTGGTGGCTTCCCCTTTACGTGACCGATGGTGTTTTCTTCCACCCCGGCGACATCCCCGTCGCCTGGTTGACCTAAAAAAGGGGCTGACGTGGAAGGTTCATCAGTAGAATCAGAGACGGTGGAAAAACCAAAATGGTTCTGGTCGAACCTTTTGTTGCGCCTCCTCCTAGGCTTCCCTTGCGGCTGTTGACTGCGCCAGTTGTATACTTTACCGGACTGGTAATCTTCCAGATCACGGTGCCATTTTTCGCGTTTAACACGCTCGGTTTCACTTCTGTGGCGAAGAGCCTGCTGTGCAATTTTATCAGTGTGTGCAGTATATTCCTCAACACTGATCAAAGCCTGGATTTGCGCATTCAGCTCGACAATCACACCCTTGATTTTCTCCACCTCCTTACACAGAAAGTCAATATTGAGCAATATCAATTCAAAAGAGTACTTGTTACTCACCGCCTCGAATTTCATGCAGAAATCGGTGTCATTGGGAAAGAGGTTAGGTCGTAGATGAGACCGTAAGCCTCTAGGGATCCGGTGATTCCTGTAGTACTCTCTTAAAGTGCTCAGATGTAACTCCATTGTAGTCAGTCTTTTAGACTCCTGTTCACATTTGCGTTTTAGTAAATCAATAGAAGGGGTACTTAAAAAGGAGACATCACTTGGTTCAGATCCAATCAATTTCAATATCTCCTCCTCTGTATACATATATGTCGAGGTATTCGGAGTGTCCATGCTCTTACCCTGGCCTGGGGGTACATCCATATTCACATATAGTGTAGCCAGCAGGAATACTCCCCCGGTGCACGCTCCCCGGATCCAATATGTAGGTAAGATAAATGTGTTCAGGAGCAGCAACACGTGCGGCGTCTGGAGAGCACAAAATGGTGATAGCGCAACAGCTGAGCAGGAGATCGCAGATCCAAAGCGGTCCAATGGCATGTAGTAGAAATGGAAGGCCACAGCAGCGTCTCACCAAAAAGCTTCTTTATTTAGGAACACTCCTCATAACAGGTCATACAGAGCAGTTTGCAGCAACGTTTCGGCTAAGCATAGCCTTTGTCAAGCATATTAATCAGTTAAAACCACAGCCTATAAATAGCACATAGTAAATCCGCCCACACCGCTAAGCAACCAATAAGATTAAAGATTTATATATAGTACACCTGTATAGGTAATCTGCGAGATCAACCAGACGCAATCCACGGAGATAACGGAATTAGTCATTAATATCTCCTCAATACCACTCACTCCCGTACAGACACGGGTATTGAGTCGGGGACTCAGCTTTTCTCCTACCGTTGATAGAGACTGGTTTTCTTTAGAGTTGGATTTACAACGGTTCTTTAGAAATTTACGTTTGAAATGTTTCTTTGCATCTAAAAATGTGGAAACAGATAAAACATCTGTGACTAGCAATAATAACATAGTGTCACTCACATGCAAAGATCTCCAACTCAGGAAACCCAGTGTATTTTCACCACCGCACACCAACCATGTGGTTGAATCTTATATTCAGATAGTACACAAACAGATCGAGTCTTTAAGTCCCACTAGTGGTAGGAATAATCTCTCTCTGTCGGAACGACAGGCTATCATGTCATTGGTACGTGACACCCGCATCACCATTAAGCCTGCAGACAAGGGTGGGGCGGTGGTCGTCATGGACACTGCGATGTATATTGGAGAGATAGACAGACAATTGAGTGATCTTGAGGTGTACAAAAAACTACCTGGGGATCCCAAATGGGATATTATGCGTGACATCGGGGTGATATTGGAGGAGGCACTTCAAAATTCTATCATAGATGATGGTCTGTACCAATATCTTATGGTGCCCCACCCTGTCACCCCGATGTTATACATACTCCCCAAGATCCACAAGCGATTGATCGATCCACCGGGCCGACCGATTGTTTCTGGTAGGGGCTCGGTCTTCAACCCATTGTCTGTCTTTCTGGACAAGCTATTGCAGGTCCGGGCGACCTCCGCTCCATCCTATGTCAAGGATACTGGGCACTTTCTTTCTAAATTACAGGATTTACAACTGCCCACCCAATTCCTGTTGGTCAGTTTCGATGTAGTGTCCTTATACACATCAATTGACCATACATATGGGTTAGGTGTCGTCGATGTGGCCCTGACCGACATGGGGCTCTCCCCGGGTGTGTGCCGATTTGTCCTCCGCCTCCTGGAGGTGGTCCTGAAGAGGAGTTACTTCCTCTTCGGGGACACCTTCTACCAACAGCAGCGGGGTGTGGCCATGGGGTCCAATGTGGCCCCCACCTACGCTAACATCTTTATGGCCGAGGTGGAGGACAAACTCGTGTATCGCTCCCCTTTTTTTGGGAGAGTCCTGTGTTGGTGGCGCTACATCGACGACATCTTCATGATCTGGACAGGCACGAGGAATGAACTTGATGATTTTCATCTTCATTTGAATGCGGGTGTCCCTGATCTGCAGTTCACTATAACTGTTTCTCCTAGTGAATTGCAGTTTCTTGATGTGCGAGTCTATGTGATGGAGGGTCTTTTGTTTACGGACCTCTATCGGAAGCCTACTGACCGCAATACCTTACTAATGCATGATAGCTATCATCCACACAGAATGCTCGACTCCCTCCCTTGGAGTCAACTTTTAAGGGTAAAGCGAATTGTTTCGGACCAGGACACATGTGCGCAGAGGATTGACACAATGTGCACGCGTTTCTTGGAACGAGGTTACCCGAAACCCCTACTTACTCGAGCTAAGCGGAGGGTGATGCTGGTTGACAGGTGCACCGCACTACGAAAGTCAGAAAGGGCGGCCTCTGAGACTAGGGTTCCGTTTGTGTCCATCTACGGCCGGGACAGTGGCAACATTGCCAGCATCCTTAGAAAGGAATGGCATATACTCCAACGAGGATTGCCAGATATAGAAGTGTTTAAATCCCCGCCGTTGATGGCATACAGACGGAACCCTAGTCTCCGCGACACACTGGTTAAATCCGATGTGGGCGGTCAGTCATCGACACAAAAACTACTCGCACCACGCAAAAACGGGACTTATCCATGTTTATCTTGCTGTAACTGTAGCAACGTTCTCAAAGGTGAATTTTTCTCCCACCCGTATAGTGGAAAGAAATATAAAATCAAGGGCTATTACACCTGCAGGTCACGGGATGTAATTTATGTCATCCAGTGTCCCTGCAGCCTTATTTATGTTGGGGAGACCACTATGGAGATTAGAGAGCGTATTAACAAACATAAGAGTACTATACGCAAGATGAACATGGATAAGCCCGTTGCGAAACATTTCGTAGATGCGGGGCACTCTGTCAACCAGCTCCGCTTCAGGGTCATTGACAGTGTGGGGCCACTACGGAGAGGGGGCGATAGAGACACGATATTAAGGAAGAAGGAACTTAAATGGATTTACACACTCAAATCTTTACAGCCATTTGGATTAAACCTTGAGTTTAATGTGGCAGGTATTAGTTAAACATTATACTTACTTTCCATACACTCGATTTCATGTCCCTCCTCTGTAATGGCATTTTTTGCTTTTTTCTTTTAATTATGTGTACTTATCACACCGTTTTATAGCACCATAATGATTACTATGGCTTGTTCCATACATGCCTGCATATGGTATATCACTCACTAATGTGATTGTACACTTAGTGAGAACGCTGGTTGTGATTGACACCCAGTGGCTCTTACCTTTCCAGTATGTCTTTTCATACCCCTTTTGTGCATACATGCCCTATATATCCCTTTATTCTATCTTGGCGTCAGTGGTGCAGATGATGCGCTATGATATGCTCTATTACTGTGCTCTCCTAGGAGCGTTGTTTGCACGCTGTTATATGTTATAGTGGTGCGATTGTCCTTTGTACGCGCCCCCATTTTTGATCCTCATGCATATTCCAATCTGGAGCGCCAGGTGGGAGTGGTCTCGTGACGCTTGCCGACCACCGCCTGATGATATATGCGGCTCAGTTTGGACTATGCGTTTGGATTTATCTGGGTGTGACATAGGCATGCTGCCTAGTAGTGGCGTGTTCGTTGACGTGGTGCGATCGCCTCCTATGCACAGTCCCATTTTAACCCTCATGCATACTCCACTCTGGAATGCCAGGTGGGAGTGGTCTGGTGACGTTTGTCGGCCGCCGCCTGATGATGTATGCTGCCCAGCGTGGACTTTGTGTTTGGATTCATCTGGGTACGTCACACGTGCGCTGCCTATTAGTCGCGCATGTGATGACGTAAGCGGACATGCGCATTACCGGCCATGGGACGCTAGATGGATGGAGAAATTCTCTGGGTGATGGCCTCAAGTGGGTATGTTCTGTGACAGCTGGTTCATGTGTTTTGAGTATGTTGATTACCTATACAGGTGTACTATATATAAATCTTTAATCTTATTGGTTGCTTAGCGGTGTGGGCGGATTTACTATGTGCTATTTATAGGCTGTGGTTTTAACTGATTAATATGCTTGACAAAGGCTATGCTTAGCCGAAACGTTGCTGCAAACTGCTCTGTATGACCTGTTATGAGGAGTGTTCCTAAATAAAGAAGCTTTTTGGTGAGACGCTGCTGTGGCCTTCCATTTCTACTACAGCTCAAGGGGAGTGTCTTTTCTGCTGCAGCTCAGGGGGCGTGTCCATGCTCTGCCTATCACTGCTCAGGAGGCGTGTCCATGCTCTCCCTTTCACAGCTAAGGAGGCGTGTCCATGCTCTCCCTATCACAGCTCAGGAGGCGTGTCCATGCTCTCCCTATCACAGCTCAGGAGGCAAATGAAGGATGAAACAGCATAAGCGGAAATCTCAGTGAGTAGGTCAAAGAAATAAGGAAAAAACAAACATCAGGTGGCGCTATAAAGATAGATTTTATTGAATGGTTATGCAAAAATTTTAATTACATGAAATTACAAAAGTATTCAGATCCAGGTGCGGGTCTAAAATTTATTTAAGAAACATTTCATGGGACAACCCCTTTAAGTAGATCATAATAGATAATTAGGTATGTAGAATTCTTAGTGGCACTATGCAAATTATTATTGTTTGACAAGGTGACCATTTCAGCTTCAGTAGAGGTTCTCTTTGCTGTTTTCTTGTTGTCAATTTGTAAAGGGGGAAAAACATATTTAATTGACACCCAGTGACAGATATATCCATGATTGGGATCTTGTGGGTACTTCCCGCAGCCATTCTCCTACCACAACATTTAGACTAAGAGCTAGTTCTGATCCCAGCAGCTTAACCCCTTTTATGGCATACTCAATAAAGGCAGCTACATCTAAGGTGTTTGACAGAGGAATGGGACTCTGCCTGCAACATTTAAAGAGAGTCTGTCACCACAAAATGCAATGCAATCTGAAAGCAGGAGAAGCTGAGCAGATTTATTTGTTTTTGTGGGAAAACATTCAGTAAAATAATTTATACATTTATATCTTAGCTTTTTTCACCTCCTCTGAACAGCATCAGTATAGGAGGGAGGGGTTATCAGTGATTGATCGCAATGTGTGTATAAGAGTGCATACAGAGATAGCTGTCAATCACTGATTACCTCTCCCTCCTGTACCGATAGCTGTTCACAGGAGGTGGAAAAAAGCAAAGATGTAAATGTAAAAATAGGTTTTACAAAATGTTTTCCCACAAGAATATAGATCATTCTGCTCGGCTTCTCCTGCTCTACAGTATACTATGCTGCTTCCAGATTTCATTGCATTGTGACAGATCCTCTTTAAGTAAACTTAAAAAAAAACTTTAAAAAGTCCTCCCAGATAAGCAAACTTTCTCCATTAAATATGGTTTCATGGTTTGCAAATTGTAAAAAGAAAATATATTTTTTTTTAATATTTTCCAATTTCTCCCCCCCCCACCAAAAATATATATTATTCAATAAATTAGATGTATACCAAAATCATAACAGTAAAAATAAACACATCCCTCAAGGAAAAAAGCCAAAAATAGCCTTGTTGACAGAAAACATTTTTGCAAAAATTTGTATCTCTCAAAAATTAATAACAGCGTTCAAAACTGCTAAAGCATAAAAAACACAGGTATTTGTTATTTTTGCAATCATAACAAAACAATAAAAAAAATTCGTTAGCAGAGAAAAATTGGAAAAAAAAGACTTGGAATGTAACATTGAAAATAAAAAAGTTGATCCTAAGGCTCAAAAAAGACTAGACCTTAGCCGGTTCATACTTGCATTAGGGTATTCCGTTATAAGTTAAGTTTGTAAAGGAATATAATGGAATTCCTGGACGGAATGCAAAACGGAAGCTTTTAAGAGGCATTCAGTTTTGATCTGTTATAATACAATTCTATGGGCAAGCATAACAGATCCGTCTGGTTTCCGTTATGCTGGACGGAAAACAAAGTACCGACAGTATTACTGGCACAGACATACTATCATTCAGATTTCATCATACAGATCCTATAGACACTAAATATGAGGCATGTATGGAGGTAATTTATTAAGACCGGTGTTTTAGACACCAGTCTTAATAACCCCTATGTCTGGCGGTGGATCCTCCGAACTTCTGCATATCCAGCGCCGCTTCTAAATGTAAACCAGTTTCTCCTACAATTAGATCATTTTAGGAGATAAGCGAACACCAGGAAGTTCGGGTTCGCTTGGTTCGGCTGAACTCCGGCTCAAAGTTTGGGTTCGGGACCCCGAACCTGAACCCCATTGAAGTCAATGGAGAGCCAAACTTTGGTGCACTAAAATGCCTGTAAAATAGACATAGTAAGGGTTAGAGCGCTGCAAAAGGAAGCAAAATGGGGTAAGAGCAGGACAATTACCATGCAAACAAATGTGGATAGGGAAATTACCTAAAATAACATAGAATAGAAAAGAATAATAATAATAATCTTGAACTAGGAGGCAGAGGTCAAAGTGGAGTATGAGGTTGTGGAGGCGGTGGACGTGGTGGTGTAGGTGGAAGCTGTGGTGGAGGAGGAGGAGGAGGAGGAAGCAACACTGTTTTTGTTGTTTCTTTTTATTTAGATTTTTTTCTTTATTTCTATTTATGTCTTTATTTTTTATAAATTTGGGAAGACCGCAAAACATATAAGACCTAAAACAAATAGAAAAGAGAATGCAAAGAGAAAGTGCGCTAAAGTATAACAATGGCTGGGTGCGGCCACTATACTTGTCTACTCAGCACAAGGTACGGACAAGTCCTATGGAATCCATGCCTGGTTCATTTTAATGAACGTTAGCTTGTCCACGTTGTTGTGCTAAACACACGTTCGGACAATACACTGGCCGCAGGGCATGCCAGCACCTCCAAGGCGTAAAGGGAAAGCTCAGGCCATGTGCCCAATTTGGAGACCCAGAAGTTGAAAGGGGCAGACCCATCAGTCAGTACGTGTAGGCGTGTGCACACATACTGATCCACCATGTTGCTGAAATGCTGCCTCCTGCTAAGATGTTCCATATCAGCTGGTGGTGCTGGTTGTTGTGGCGTGCTGACAAAGCTTTTCCACATTTCGGCCATACTAACCCTCCAATCTCAGGTGCTGGCGGTGCTCCAGCTGCGTTTGCGACTTCTTTCTCCTCCTCTGCCTTCGTCTTGTGCTTCCACTGAGCCCCCAATGTCAGGTGGGAATGCCACCAGCAGCGCATCTACCAGCATGCGCTTGTACTCGTGCATCTTCCTATCACGCTCTAGTGACGGAATTAAGGATGGCACGTTGTCCTTGTAGTGGGGATCCAGCAGGGTGGCCATCCAGTAATCAGCACTGGTTAGAATGTGGGCAACTCGGCGGTCATTTCGCAGCCACTGCAGCATGTAGTCGATCATGTGTCCCAGGCAACGACAAGCTGTCCTCTGTGGGAGGTGTATCGTCTGTGTCCTCTTTATCCCCCCAGCCACGCTCCAGTGATGACCATGAGCTGCTTTGGGTGCCACTCTGCTGTGAACATGGTTCCTCCTCATCATCCTACTCCTCCACATCCTCCAGAACTGTGCCCTGGCTGGACAGTTGTGCACCTGGCCTCTGTTGGTGCAGGAACCCACCCTCCAAGCCACTTGTGAATGACTGGTCTGATAACCATGGAAATGATCCCTCTTCCTCCTCCTCTTCCTCCTGTGCCACATCCTCTTCCATCATCGCCCGAAGTGTTTTTTCAAGGAGACATAGAAGTGGGATAGTAATGCTGAGGACTGGGTATAGCGGATGTGCTAGCGGCCATCTAGCAACCTATGTCCTCAGCTCTATACACAAAATCCCAGTGACAGGTTCCCTTTAACTGTGACCTCTACAGCAGTCTGCCCCTAGGGTGACCAGAGGGTGACCACAGTCTAGCTTTTAGACTCCCTGTCCTCCACCTGGCGCAGGGCCTGGACAGACACAAGGACGTCCTTTTGAACAGCTCACTATCAGAAAGCAACACTGTGCTGTCTGAGTGTGAGCTGCAGGAAGAAAGTCACCGTCCCTCCCACTCCTGCAGCTGACAGAAGTTGATTTTTAACTTCATTTTTTCAATCCCTGTCGGCTGAGGAGTGGGAGGGGGCGTGGCCTAACCAGATCGGGTTGTGGCTTAGCAGGACCTAGAAGTTGATTTTTAACTTCATTTTTTCAATCCCTGTCTGCTGAGCAGTGGAAGGGGGTGTGGCCTAACCAGATTAGGAGGGTGTCCTTTTGAACAGCTCACTCTAAGACAGCAACACTGTGCTGTCTGAGTGTGAGCTGCAGGGAGAAAGTCATCCTCCCTCCCACCCCTGCAGCTGGCAGAAGTTGATTTTTAGCTAACCAGACCAGGGGCGTGGCTTAGCAGGACCTGGAGGAGGGGTTTTAAGTTCGTCTTTTGAGGGTGGACACATTGTAGCAAGGGCGTGTCTGGGCTCCTTCCTGCAAGAGTGACGCCCCTCTGGGCACCTTTCTGGCTCATTTGCATACCAAATAAACTGGATTTTCAGAGGATAAAAACATCTATTGTTAGAACAAAGGCACATCTGCAAATAAGGTACTAAGTGCTATTAGGCCATGGCTTTACTGCAATAGCGATTATCCTGCTGACAGATTTCCTTTAAAGCTCACCTACAGCAGTGAAGAAAAATGGCTGGGTTGTTATGAAAACCTGGAGTAAAAATGTGTATGTGGAGGCTAATGGCCTGTGAGCTTCTATTGGCTGATAAGGGTCATATGACCAGGCTTCTATTGGCTAATTCATATTTTGGGGAATATCTCAGGAACGGTACATCCTAGAGAGCCGAGACTGGTCTAAAACCTTCCCGGATACCTGATGTACCTGTGTGCCAAATTTCGTGATTGTAATTGCGACAGTGCAGATTCCTTTAGTGGACATACATACACACATACACTCAGCTTTATATATTAGATATGTATAGGACCGGGTCGGCACAATAGGAGATTACTTCCTAGTAATATACAATGTTATCATTAAACTTACAATGAGACAGTTGACATAACTCATAAAATTACATAGCATATAATGTATGATACAAGATGAGCCATGTAGTTATCCACCTCAGCCCCCCTAGCTTAAACACCCTTAATGACCAGACCACTTTTTACAATTCTGCACTACACTACTTTCACGGTTTATTGCTCGGTCATACAACTTACCACCCAAATGAATTTTACCTTCTTTTCTTCTCACTAATAGAGCTTTCATTTGGTGGTATTTCATTGCTGCTGACATTTTTTCTTTTTTTTGTTATTAATCGAAATTTACCGATTTTTTTTTGCAAAAAAATGAAATTTTTCACTTTCAGTTGTAAAATTTTTCAAATAAAACTCAATTTCTATATAAATTTTTATCTAAATTTATTGTTCTACATGTCTTTGATAAAAAAAATGTTTGGGTAAAAAAAAAAAATGGTTTGGGTAAAAGTTATAGCGTTTACAAACTATGGTACAAAAATGTGAATTTCCGCATTTTGAAGCAGCTCTGACTTTCTGAGCACCTGTCATGTTTCCTGAGGTTCTACAATGCCCAGACAGTAGAAAAACCCCACAAATGACCCCATTTCAGAAAGTAGACACCCTAAGGTATTTCGTGATGGGCATAGTGAGTTCATAGAACTTTTTATTTTTTGTCACAAGTTAGCGGAAAATGATGATTTATTTATTTTTCTTACAAAGTCTCATATTCCACTAACTTGTGACAAAAAATAAAAACTTCCATGAACTCACTATGCCCATCACAAAATACCTTGAGGTGTCTTCTTTCCAAAATGGGGTCACTTGTGGAGTAGTTATACTGCCCTGGCATTTTAGGGGCCCTAATGCGTGAGAAGTAGTTTGAAATCAAAATGTGTACAAAATGCCCTGTGAAATCCTAAAGGTGCTCTTTGGAATTTGTGCCCCTTTGCCCACCTAGGCTGCAAAAAAGTGTCACACATGTGGTATCGCCGTACTCAGGAGAAGTTGGGCAATGTGTTTTGGGGTGTCTTTTTACATATACCCATGCTGGGTGAGAGAAATATCTCTCTAAAAGACAACTTTTCCCATTTTTTTATACAAAGTTGGCATTTGACCAAGATATTTATCTCACCCAGCATGGGTATATGTAAAAAGACACCCCAAGACACATTGCCCAACTTCTCCTGAGTACGGTGATACCACACGTGTGACACTTTTTTGCAGCCTAGGGGCGCAAAGGGGCACAAATTCCTTTTAGGAGGGCATTTTTAGACATTTGGATTTCAGACTTCTTCTCAAGCTTTAGGGCCCCTAAAATGCCAGGGCAGTATAAATACCCCACATGTGACCCCATTTTGGAAAGGTATTCCATGAAGGGGCATGGCGAGTTCATAGAAGATTTTTTTTTGGCACAAGTTAGCGGAAATTGTATTTATTTTTTTTTCTCACAAAGTCTCCCTTTCCGCTAACTTGGTACAAAAATTTAAATCTTTCATGGACTCAATATGCCCCTCAGCGAATACCTTGGGGTGTCTTCTTTCCAAAATGGGGTCATTTGTGGGGTGTTTGTACTGCCCTGGCATTTGAGGGTCTCCGCAATCATTACATGTATGGCCAGCATTAGGAGTTTCTGCTATTCTCCTTATATTGAGCATACGGGTAATGAGATTTTTTTTTTTTCGTTCAGCCTCTGGGCTGAAAGAAAAAATGAACGGCACAGATTTCATCATTCGCATCGATCAATGTGGATGAAAAAATCTCTGCCAAAAAAAAAAAGGAGAAGAAAGGCGTCTGCCAGGACATAGGAGCTCCGCCCAACATCCAAACCCACTTAGCTCGTATGCCCTGGCAAACCCGATTTCTCCATTCACATCAATCGATGTGGATGAATAAATCATTGCCGGAATTTTTATTTATATTTTTTTTATATAGAAAGTGTTTGCCAAAGCATATGAACACCACCGCCCCCTCAGCTCATAAGCCTCGGCAAATATATATTTTACTGCAGAGGAGAAATCTCGTCTTGCAGCGCCGCATACACCGACTTTTGTGTAATTTGACAGCAGCGCAATGCTTCTGTCAGAATGCACATCAGTGCTGCAGCTGGTTCATCGGTTGGTCCACCTAGAAGGTAAAAAAAAAATTTAAAAAATGAAAAAACAGGCCGCAACGCAATAAATTTATTAACATTATAATAACATTTGAACGGAACATTAACTTTTATAAACTTTATTTAACTTTTTGAACAGAACATTAACTTTTTTGGTTACCGGTGATTATTATTATTTTTTTTACCTTTTTTATAGGACAAACCTTTCCTTCCCCATGGGACAATGTGCAAAGCGCAAATCGCCCAGAGATGTGGCTAAGTACATTATGCACTTTGTTCTTAGGTGAAAGGAGAGGTATGCAGCAGCTCTGTGTGAAAGGGCCCTAATAGCCCTGTGTGCCTGTCCTGTGTGATGCAATCCCTATGCTAATAGTGTACCTGTGAGTGGTACTTCCGGAAACACTCCCCTAAGCATAGGGCAGGGTGGCCAGGGCAGTCAGGACAGAAATAACGGGTGTCACGCCTTATTCCACAGACACAAAATCTTTTTCGGGGTGACGCTTGGGTTGAGGTACCAGCAACGACATTGGGGAAATGTCGCTCGTGTAGACGGCTCACTACACTGGTGAATGGGGCCACGGAACCTCCTAGATACAGGAGGTTCTCGATGATCTCTTCCTGAAATTTGAGGAAGGATCTTGTTCTCCCAGCCTTACTGTAGAGAACAAAACTATTATATACAGCCAATTGAATTAAATATACAGACACCTTCTTATACCAGCGTCTGGTGCGGCGGGACACTAAATAAGGAGCCAACATCTGGTCATTGAAGTCCACCCCTCCCATGAGCGAATTATTGTCGTGGACCGAGAGGGGCTTTTCAATGACACTGGTTGCTCGTTCAATTTGTATTGTCGTGTCTGCGTGAATGGAGGAGAGCATGTAAACGTCACTCTTGTCTCTCCATTTCACCGCAAGCAGTTCTTCGTTACACAAGGCAGCCCTTTCCCCCCTTGCAAGACGGGTGGAAACGAGCCGTTGGGGGAAGCCCCGGCGACTAGGTCGCGCGGTGCCACAGCAGCCAATCTGTTCTAGGAACAAATGCCTGAAGAGGGGCACACTTGTGTAAAAATTGTCCACATAAAGATGGTACCCCTTGCCAAATAAGGGTGACACCAAGTCCCAGACTGTCTTCCCACTGCTCCCCAGGTAGTCAGGGCAACCGACCAGCTCCAGGGTCTGATCTTTACCCTCATAGATCCGAAATTTGTGGGTATAGCCTGTGGCCCTTTCACAGAGCTTAGCTTGGGATGTATTGTTTGAAGCCAAGGCGCCCGGTAAAATGTATAAGGGACTCGTTTACGCAGATGTTTTGCTCAGGGGTATACAAATCCGCAAATTTGGTGTTAAGGTGGTCTATGAGGGGCCGAATTATGTGGAGCCGGTCAAAAGCTGGGTGGCCTCTGGGACGAGAGGTGCTGTTGTGGCTAAAGTGCAGGAAACGCAGGATGGCCTCAAATCGTGCCCTGGACATGGCAGCAGAGAACATGGGCATGTGATGAATTGGGTTCGTGGACCAATATGACCGCAATTCATGCTTTTTGGTTAGGCCCATGTTGTGGAAAAGTTTTAATTTTGGAAACTTGGACGAGTTTCCACCGGAATGTCTGGGCATAAAAGCTTCCCGGGTTGGCGGCTATAAATTGAGTGGCATACCGATTTGTTTCTGCCACGACTAAGTCCAAGTGCTCCGCAGTCAAGAACAGCTCAAAAAATCCCAGTGCCAAACCGATCTGAGCTGTCTCAACCCGAACTCCAGACTGGGCGGTGAAAGGGGGAACTACTGGTGCGGCTGAAGTTGGGGGCTGCCAATCAGGGTTTGACAGCACCTCAGGGACTCTAGGGGCTCTACGGGCCTGTCTGTGCGGTGGCTGCGACAGGGGAACTACTGCATGTGCCACCGTACCAGCTTCAACTGCCCTTCTGGTGCTCGCCACTTCACCATGTTCTACGGCAGTGCTGGTACTAGGTCCAGGATGGGCTGCGCTGCTGGTCTATGCCTCACCACGTAATCCAACAGCGCCAGCCCCACTCTGCTGCCCTTTGATCCTGCGCAACCTGTGGTCTAGCAACACGAGGCCGGGTACGCCTGGTGGTATCAGGGACCTCAACCTCCTCGTCCGAACTTTGGGTCAAACTGCCACTGCTTTCTACAGGTTCATATTCTGATCCGCTGGATTCGTCAGATGAGGGTTCCCAGTCCTCATCCGACTGGGTCAGAAGCCTGTAGGTCTCTTCATAAGAATACCCCTTATTTGCCATTTGGACAACTAAATTTAGGGGGTATTCCCTGAGACTACCCAAGAAGAAATGCAAGCCTGTCTTACAAATGGGAGGCTAGCGAAGTACCGGAAGCCGTTGCGATTGATAAAAAATATCAAAACTGATTTTTTTTTTATTGCCGCAGCGCTTGTGAAGTGATTCTGCAGTGTTAAAAAAAAAAAATTTTAAATTGTAACTGCGGCGGGGCGTGCGTGGGTGAACGCACGTGTGGGCAACCGATCAGGCCTGATCGGGCAAACACTGCGTTTTGGGTGGAGGGCGAGCGAAGGTGACACTAATACTATTATAGATCTGACTGTGATCAGTTTTGATCACTTACAGATACTATAAAAGTACAAATGCTGATTAGCGATATGCTAATCAGCGAATCAGTGACTGCGGTGCGGTGGGCTGGGCGCTAAACGATCGCTAACTACCTAACCAAGGGGCCTAAACTATCCTAAAACCTAACAGTCAATACCAGTGAAAAGAAAAGTGGCAGTTTACACTGATCACTTTTTTCCCTTTCACTAGGTGATTGACAGGGGTGATCAAGGGGTGATCAAAGGGTTAATTGGGGTGATCTGGGGGCTAAGTGTTGTGCTGGGTGTACTCACTGTGAACTGTGCTCCTCTGCTGGAACCAACCGACGAAAAGGACCAGCATAGGAGCACAGCAGCCATTTAACACATAATATTTATAAATATAATGTGTTAGATGGCTTCTGATTAGTTTTTTTGAAAATCATCAGCCTGTCAGCGACGATCATTGGCTGGCAGGCTGATGACGAACTTGTCCTGTAACTTTTGCCGGCCCGCGATGCGCATGCGCGGGCCGGCTGTGAGCGTAATCTCGCGTCTCGCGAGATGACGCATAGATGCGTGACTGTGCCTGAGTGAGCCGCCTCCGGAACGCGATCCTGCATTAGGCGGTCCGGAGGCGGTTATCAAAAGGACCCTCAGTGTCATTTCTCCTGGTTGGTCCAGAAACCCCAATCCAACATTGAGTATGGGAACAGATATGTCGCCAATGTGGTTTGGGTAAAAGTCTTGATGTTCTGTTGTTAAGCATTGGATCACTGACTTCAACGGCCATGTCCTAATCCTAGCACCATTGATCACTGATACACAAGCCTCACACCCACACTTTAAGGCTACATGCCCAAAACCTCGCAAATTGTGGATCCACAAAACATGGATGCTGCCCGTGTGCATTCTGCAATTTGCGGAATGGAACAGGCCGCCCATGATAGAAATGCCTATTCTAGTCCGCCAAGCGGACAAGAATAGGACATGTTCTATATTTTTTTTCCGGGCCACGGAAAGGAGCAGCGTATGTGTCCACATCTTTTGCTGCCCTATTGAAGTGAATGGGTCTGCATCCGAGCAGCAAAAAATGTGGATCGGATGCGGACTCAAACAACGGTCGTGTGAATGAGGCCTAATAACCAATATAATACCATTTTGAACTCTTATTACTCGAGACGTGCACTCCGAGCACTAACTATTAATAAAGCTTTGTTCCACTTCAAAAAAATGTCAAGAAACTGCTATTTAACAGGCAAACAAATAACTAAGTCAGCGACTCCCTGTACCTATTAACGTTGCTTGTTGGAACGATAAATGCGAACTATGAAAAGGACAGGTGTTGGGTAAATTTAAAATAATGTTCCATAGAGCCTTAAAAAACAATTTCCTCTACCAATTTAAACCGCCATGTCTACTGAGTGGATCAGAGATGCAAATAACATTGTATATGTTTTGTAAACCAGAAAGAATGAAATTAGATTTTTAGTTACACTCGGCTCTCTTTGATACAACATTGTATATTTTGACAATGCAGAACAGCATCTCAAATGTGCTGCTTTTTAAATACAATTTAATTATACTCTGTTTCCCCAGGGTTCCTGTTGCCATATGTATTAATTTAGTATATGCCTCAGGGAAAACATATTTCAATTATTACATATTTCCCCCAAGAAACAATAATATTTAAATGATTTACAGCAGCGCGGTTTATAGGTTGCATGTGCGAATGACTGGATCTTTGATTCTGTTAACACTTTATGGTGCAAGAATAACGCCTACACTGCCCAGTTATAAAAGCTCTGGTATGAGTCCCTTTGCAGATTCTCATTACCATGTGATATGCATAGGCTTTAGGTGATAGGAAAGGTGACAATTGTACCATTCCAGGAGGCCCCACTGATCTCCAGTATGGAGGTCCCAAATCCCCATTCCTCTGTACAAGAATATCTGTACGTGTAGAGCATGAGCTGAGTATGCTTGTTCTATGGGAGTTAGCATACGTGCATGTTACCTAACGTATACACCGAGAGGAGCTTCTGGTGTATAACCTTTTTCTTTTTGCTCTGCATCCGCCAGGAGGAGGCCAAAAGTGTGTTAGCAGACCATTTTTTATGATGTATAGGAAAACGTAGAAGCGTGCTCTTTCATATAGACAGTAAGCTGTACCCTTGACCCAATGCCCTAAATTAATGTAGACCTCCAAATAAGAACCCGTATATAGAGACCCAGACTAGACCACATACTGTACATAAATACAGAGCCCCAAACCAGAACCTTAAATACTAACCCAGATCAAATAAATAAGTTCAGATCCCCTAACAACAGACAGCAGATCCCATATACTTAAAGGGGTTCTGGAGGTTCCTCTAGATAACAGTAGGAATACGACACCTGGGACCTCCACTGATCAGCTGTTTGAGAAGACTGCGGTGCTCCAGTAATGCCATGGCCTTCTTGCTGTTTCCCGCAGGCCCAGTGACATTACGACTAGTATCACTGTCCTGGGCGCGGCTAAGTTCTGTTCACTTCAATGGAGCTTAGCTGCACCCAGCCCAGTAATACTAGTCGTAATGTCACTGGGCCTGCGGGAAACAGTGAGAAGTCCGTGGCGCTACAGCCAGCACCGATGCCTTCGCAAACAGCTGATCGGTGGGGGTCCCGGGTGTCGGACCCCCGCCGATCAGATGTTAATAATTTATCCAGAGGATAGATCATCAGTAAGAAAAACTGCAGAACCTCTTTAACCATTCTAAACAACAACAGAGCTCGCAAAAAAAATCTTAAAAAATGCCCAAGTTTATTGAAGGTAACATAAATTTACAAAAACAAATAAAGAGGAGAACGATCAGCTAGATGGGAAAAAAAATACTCCTGACGAACCCTGTTGAGGTGAAACATGCGTCGAGGTGTTAGCGCTTGGAGCTTATACTATAGTCATGTCACAGGGTAGGTACATTTGATGTTTTGGTTATTTTCTTTGTGATTTAGTGACATCCCTCTATATATGATATGTTTATCGCCCTTATGTGACAAGTGCATGTGCAACAGATTTGTTAGAATTGGTATCAGGTTCCTTTACCCTTGTGGCAGAGGATCCCAGCAGGCAGTTCCGTCCCCGGAACTGGCTGCAAGATCCGGCAATTCGGACGCAAACGGATGCATTTGTCAGACAGATCCGGCTGCGGATCCGTCTGACAAATGCATTGAAATCCCAGATCCGTCTTTCCGTTTTTCATACGGAAAAACGGATCTGGTATTTATTTTTTTCACAGATTTAAAGGTCTGTGCATGCACAGACCGGAAGTACGGGGCCGTCAATGCGGAAATTTTAAGGATCCAGCACTAATACATTTCAATGGAAATAAATGCCGCACCTGGCATTCCGGCAAGTGTTAAGGATCGTTGGCCGGAGAGAAAACTGCAGCATGCTGCGGTATTTTCTCCGGCCAAAATACGTAAGAGGGACTGAACTAATGCATCCTGAACGGATTGCTCTCCATTTAGAATGCATTAGAATAAAATGGATCAGTTTTTTCCGGTATTGAGCCCCTGTGACGGAACTCAATACCGGAAAAAAAAACGACTAATTTGGTGTTTCAAGGTGATAGTAAACAGGCATTGACCTTAATATTTTATACTATTGTTCTATACCAGGCATGTCCAAAGTGCGGCCCTCCAGCTGTTGCAAAACTACAACTCCCAGCATGCCTGGATAGCTTACAGCTATTAGGGCATGCTGGGAGTTGTAGTTTTGCAACAGCTGGAGGGCCGCAGTTTGGACATGCCTGTTCTATACAGACTCCAGCTATTTTTCTGTGTAGAATTCTTCCATCTAGCTGATCTTTCTCCTCTTTATTTATTTTCTAATCTAAGGGCAATTATGCATCTTCAAAAAACTGGTATTTTTTAATGATGACCTTTTTTGTGAGTCTTGTTGTTTTAGAATGGCATAGACTGTAGTTTCCTAAGGGCTCCAATAGTTTTATGATATAGATTGGTGAGGTTTTTTTGTAGGTGATTTACCCATGCACTTAACTAACAGATCCTATTCTGCCTCCTGTGCCTAAGGACCTTCAGTGTCCAGGTTATTATCTGAAGGCCCTTCTTGCAAAAAGTTGCACAAAACAAAAACATAATAAAACTGCAACTTGCATACAGTTTTTGGGAAGTTTAGGTAGCCACATATGTTCCACCACAAAAAAGGTATATGGCATGGTATATATATATATATATATATATATGTGTATAGAAAAAATCGGTACGAGTGATGTCCCGCGCATGCGCTTTATCAAGCTCCGGACGCCGAGTGAATCCTGCTCTCTTCCCCAGTATGTGAGATTTCCATCGATTTTTTTTTTAAATTTACAATTATGGGCACCTGTATGTAATTATTATCAATCACGTGTATACATTTTAATTAACTGACTTATGGATTTTATATAATATCACAATTTGAACACTGATATGAATTTCGTATAATGATTGATTATATATATATATATATATATATATATATATATATATATATATATAGAATGAATGAAAGACACCGCAGCACTCCGTTTGGTGAGAAAAGTGGGACCCTTTATTCACCTGTGCGACGTTTCGGTCCGCTCATTGGGACCATTCTCAAGCAATGGTTGCTTGAGAATGGTCCCAATGAGCGGACCGAAACGTCGCACAGGTGAATAAAGGGTCCCACTTTTCTCACCAAACGGAGTGCTGCGGTGTCTTTCATTCATTCTAAATTTACACCTTGGTAAGGTGCGTTCACCGCGGGCACCCATACATTTACCATCTGGAGTGCTGCTCTGATTTTTCACTGTTTATATATATATATATATATATATATATGTTATGAATTTGGACAATTAATCTTCACTTTTTTATAAAATTTCTGTACAATCATGTAAATTACACAGTAATTTGGTATGCTATATAAACACCTGTGTGTGCACTGACTGTTGTGGCTTGACAAAGGCTCCATAGAGAGAGCTGAAACGTTGCTGTCCTCACATGGGGGAATAAACACCCTGTTTTTCACGGATATCTGTGTGCTGCCTTAACACATTGGATTTTTTCTATACATATTCAAATTGGATCAAGTCCGTGGTCTGCTCTAAGGATTTGCAACTATTCAGTGTGTGCTGCTCATCTATTTTTTGTTTTATATATATATATATATATTCTTTTTTTTATGTTTATTTTTTACAGCGGGTCACTGTGGGTAATATATGCCTGCGTATGGCATCTGTCATTAACCTACAGGCATACAACCTCAGCATAATAATAGATAGCCATGGCCCCACTCACATGGTGCATTTTTGGGTCATTTAATTTCATCTTTGTAGATTCCAATTATTATATTGCATGACTGGCTGTGAAGGTCGTCAGCCAGTTTTAGATATTGCATAGTCTTCAATGACAAAACCTGCAATAGTGAAATATGCACATGCAGCTTACAATAGGAACGGTTCCAGGAACATGTCCAAGAAGGACTTCTTTCAAGGGAATATATTACCTTATTTTACTAATTAAAAGGAGCCCTGTGAGAGGTGATCTGCGATGATCATTTTGTTCTTGACAAATTAACTGCTGCACAGTAAATGGCCTGAAACGTCACATGTAACACAAATGCCCTCTTCCGTGTATGCCCCACTCAATTCTTCCCATCTATTTTTCCATATTATTAATACATTTGCATGGCAGTTCTCTATTTAAAGTGCATGTATTTTTGGTTAACCCAAAATCCCTGTAGACTAACCATAGCTCCACAGTACAAATACAGATGTGTTACAGATGCAAAACATACTTGTGTAAAATTAGCCAAAATATAAAACAAAATGTAGAAAATGCTAAATAAATGAAACATGCAATCAAATTCTAAGGCTTACAATGGCCGTTGGTTTCAGGAGCTAGTACTGGACATGGGGCAAGGAAATGTAAGGGCGGAGGGCGGAGGGCACTCCATACTGTTGCATGCAAGGGCTTGTGCCGGTGATCCAATGGCTCACAATCTGGGATTTTCTGGAAAGCTATGATGGAGGTCTACCATGACTAGCAGTATTGAGCGAATCGAAGTCCGCAAAGTGGACTTTGATCCAGATTTCAGGGAAAATTCAATTCGCCGTGAAGCTGAATTTCCCTATGCTTCGTTGTAACAAATAAATTTCCCTGAAATGGTGGTACAAAATGAAAAAAAACATTCTCATCTCATCCGTTTGATTGGGAAGACCCAGCCGCCATCTTGATTAAAGATCCCATGTAAAATCCCATGAGCGGTGACGTATGATGTCACCACACCAGCCGACATGGTGACGTCATCATGGGCCGTGCGAGATTTTGCGCCGGATCTTCAATCAAGATGACGGAGGCTGACTCTTATCAAACGGGTTTGGTAAGTATGATTTTATTTTTTATTTTACACTTTAATATTAATGTTAGATGCAGCGATCAGCAATGAATGCGACATCTGAGGGGCACAATGATGAGGAGCGGCGCAACTACTAACAAAGAAGTAATTTGTCAAAAAGAAAATTTTAGGGTAAAATTCTGCAAAGCAGCCAAATCTAATTTTACAATACTTCGCTCCTCTCTAATGACTAACAACCTGTTGAAAAACTGCCAAATTGTGTCCAACCCTGACAAGTGTTCAGGGGCAGGATACGTTCTCCTCCACCTACCCCTCCATCTGCCCCTGCAGGTGGTCACATTTATACAGCCCCCTCCTCCAGTGCTACCCTCACTCCAGCAGATAGTGAAGATATCTCATTTAGACCATACCTGGCAGCTTCCCCATCCAGGGGTGCACCACCAATGAGGACAGGTGAGGCAATCGCCTCAGGCAGCAACAGGAAGGGTCAAGAGGGGGGCAGCCGAAGGGCCATGGGCAATGAGCACTTTCATTATGGAAAAGGGGTTAGGCTAAGAAATTTGCATGGGGGAGGGGGCGCTGTTTCAGTTTCCGCCTCAGGCAGCAGAAAGGCTAGGTGCACCCCTGGCTCCATCCGTTTCCTACATGTACAGTCAGGTCCATAAATATGGGGGCATCGACACAATTCTAACATTTTTGGCTCTATACACCACCACAATGGATTTGAAATGAAATGAACAAGATGTGCTTTACCTGCAGACTGTCAGCTTTAATTTGAGGGTATTTGCATCCAAATCAGGTGAACGGTGTAGGAATAACAACAGTTTGCATATGTGCCTCCCACTTGTTAAGGGACCAAAAGTAATGGGACAGAATAATAATCATAAATCAAACTTTCCCTTTTTTATATTTGGTTTCAAATCCTTTGTAGTCAATTACAGCCTGAAGTCTGGAACGCATAGACATCACCAGACACTGGGTTTCACCCCTGGTGATTCTCTGCCAGGCCTCTACTGCAAGTGTCTTCAGTTCCTGCTTGTTCTTGGGGCATTTTCCCTTCAGTTTTGTCTTCAGCAAGTGAAATGCATGCTCAATCGGATTCAGGTCAGGTGATTGACTTGGCCATTGCATAACATTCTACTTCTTTCCCTTAAACTCTTTGGTTGCTTTTGCAGTATGCTTTGGGTCATTGTCCATCTGCACTGTAAAGCACCATCCATTGAGTTCTGAAGCATTTGGCTGAATATGAGCAGATAATATTGCCCGAAACACTTTAGAATTCATCCTGCTGCTTTTGTCAGCAGTCACATCATCAATAAATACAAGAGAAGCAGTTCCATTGGCAGCCATACATGCCCACGCCATGACACTACCACAACCATGCTTCACTGATGAGGTGGTATGCTTAGGATCATGAGCAGTTCCTTTCCTTCTCCATACTCTTCTCTTCCCATCACTCTGGTACAAGTTGATCTTGGTCTCATCTGTCCATAGAATGTTGTTCCAGAACTGTGAAGGCTGTTTTAGATGTCGTTTGGCAAACTCTAATCTGGCCTTCCTGTTTTTGAGGCTCACCAATGGTTTACATCTTGTGGTGAACCCTCTGTATTCACTCTGGTGAAGTCTTCTCTTGATTGTTGACTTTGACACACATACACCTACCTCCTGGAGAGTGTTCTTGATCTGGCCAACTGTTGTGAAGGGTGTTTTCTTCACTAGGGAAATAATTCTTTGGTCATCCACCACAGTTGTTTTCCGTGGTCTTCCGGGTCTTTTGGTGTTGCTGAGCTCATCGGTGCGTTCCTTCTTTTTAAGAATGTTCCAAACAGTTGTTTTGGCCACGCCTAATGTTTTTGCTATCTCTCTGATGGGTTTGTTTTGTTTTTTCAGCCTAATGATGGCTTCACTGATAGTGACAGCTCTTTGGATCTCATCTTGAGAGTTGACAGCAACAGATTCTAAATGCAAATAGCAGACTGGAAATAAACTCTGGACCTTTTATCTGCTCATTGTAATTGGGATGATGAGGGAATAACACACACCTGGCCATGGAACAGCTGAGAAGCCAATTGTCCCATTACTTTTGATTCCTTAACAAGTGGGAGGCACATATGCAAACTGTTGTAATTCCTGCACCGTTCACCTGATTTGGATGTAAATACCATAAAATTAAAGCTGACAGTCTGCAGATAAAGCACATCTTGTTAGTTTCATTTCAAATCCATTGTGGTGGTGTATAGAGCCAGAAATGTTAGAATTGTGTTAAAGTCCCAATATTTATGGACCTGACTGTATATACTGTATGTTACGTCACTGTATATAACTTCATTGTATAATACTGTTGAGGGGGCCCTGACAATAAAATCCATCAGTTCCAAGTAACCTATATTTTTTCCAGGAGAGAAAAAAAATAGAAAGAAAAAAAAAAACATTGAATTTCATTCGCTTTCATCCACGTGTACAATTATATCTCACAGAAAAGCGGGAAAGCAGAAAGCTGAGAGCTCTGAAACATTTACATCATTATCTCTTCAAAAGTTCATTTTTGGACAAGTATCTTTTGGATAGGGATTAACTTTTAATCAGAGATTTGGAATCTTCTTTACTTACATTTTTAATCTCTTGGAGAAAAAAAAAAAAAAAGTCTGAATCTTAAAAAGGCCTAAACCTGAAGTCACAAAGCAGAATCTACAAAAAAAAGCGTACTTTTTTTTTTTTTAAAGCAGACACCAGCTGTAAAAGAGATAGTACAGGCAGAAGATTTGTGACACAGTTGAGCATGAAACCCATCAGCTGATGAGTGAAAATCCCTGGTTTCTAATTAATCGAGGTACACAGGGCAAGGGATGAAGAGGATCAGGGAAATGAAATCAGGAAAAAGATAGCATCAGTCATTTCTGTGGCCCATTGTCATACTTGAGAATCTGCTGTAATGAATCACTCAGGCATTCCACAGATACATTCAAATGGTGAAGAAAATGCATTGTCCGGTGAAGAGGGCTTGATAAAATCAGTCTTCCCTCCCTCTTTATTAGAAGCCTATGATCAGAAAAAGGGAAGGCAGACAGCACAACAGGTGTGCTTTTACAAGCCCGCTGAAATCTGCAAATGAAGGGAAATTTAAAAGAATGTTTTGATGTGCAAAAATTTAAGGAAGAGGAATATCTCGCTGTGCAGTGTCCCTTCAGATGCGCATTAAGGGATTTGTTACATTGTATCCCGCTTGGCGTTTTCGCCTCGGAAAGCCTTAGTGTGAGATGCTACAAATAGTTTCTGCTTATTTAGATGATTCCGACATGGAAATAAATACAGGGAAAATGAATTTCGGTATGACAACGGCCGATCAGCATGGTAAGAATGAGAAGTCTGTGCACGTAGTACGCATAAAATGAGGACACATCAAATACCCCATTAGTCAGATCACCTGCCCCAAGAGCCCAACCTCTGCCCCACCCAAAATGGCTCCCTACTAAGGCGTCTTTCACACGACCGTATGGCTTTTTCGGTCTGTTTTTCACGGATCCGTTTTTAATTCCGTTTTGTTTACGTTTCTGTTCCGTTTTTTCCGTATGGCATATACAGTATACAGTAATTACATAGAAAAAATTGGGCTGGACATAACATTTTCAATAGATGCTTCCGCAAAAACGAAACGGATACGGAAGACATACGGATGCATTTCCGTATGTGTTCCGTTTAGTTTTTTTTGCGGACCCACTGACTTGAATGGAGCCACCGAATGTGATTTGCGGGCAATAATAGGACATGTTCTATCTTTCAACGGAACGGAAATACAGAAACAAAATGCATACGGAGTACATTCCGTGTTTTTTTGCGGAACCATTGAAATGAATGGTTCCGTAACGGAACGCAAAAAACGGCCCGTAAACTGAAAAAATAAAAACGGTCGTGTGAAAGAGGCCTAAAGGGGTTTTACGGTAATAATGATTTTTAAGCAAGTGCCTGCAGCCTGCTCCTTGAAATAGAAGATTCAGACTTACCCGCACCACACCGCTCCAGTCTTTCTCGCTGCCTCCACTTTCTTCATCTTCCAGTGCATGGGCATGGTGACAACTCACGTGCAGTGCTCCAGCCAATGACTAACTTCAATGGTGACACGCTGCTTGTGGCCACATCATCACTGAAGCCAGTCATTGGCTGGAGCGGTGCATGTGACCATGCCCATGCAGTGCCGGATGTAAACAGTGCGGAGACTGGAAGATGAAGAAAGTGGAGACATCGGAGTGGCACGGTGCAGGTAAGTATGATTCTTCTATTTCAGAGGGCAGGCTGTGAGCACTTGTTTAAAAAATCAATACTAATGGAAAATCCCTTTAAATTTCTGCATCTGAGGGGTATAGGGTAATGGGAGGAGATGGAAGAAAATGTTGACCAATTACAAAATGCTCGTAAAGTGCAAACAGACATATCCGTAGCCACTAGTGTTGAGCGCGAATATTCGTATTACGAATGTTTATCGTGAATATCAGCACTTCGAGAATTCGCAAATATTTAGAATATAGTGCTATATAAGAACCTCCCCAGCAGCCATTTTCTAAAGTTTATTGCAGTTATGAAAGAGATACAGCAGTGACATGGCTGTGCTCTGTGCTTTGTGTTATTACATTATTCAGTTAACATATACACTCACCTAAAGAATTATTAGGAACACCTGTTCTATTTCTCATTAATGCGATTATCTAGTCAACCAATCACATGGCAGTTGCTTCAATGCATGTAGGGTTGTGGTCCTGGTCAAGACAATCTCCTGAACTCCAAACTGAATGTTAGAATGGGAAAGAAAGGTGGGCTACAACAGCAGAAGACCCCACCGGGTACCACTCATCTCCACTACAAATAGGAAAAAGCGGCTACAATTTGCACGAGCTCACCAAAATTGGACTGTTGAAGACTGGAAAAATGTTGCCTGGTCTGATGAGTCTCGATTTCTGTTGAGACATTCAAATGGTAGAGTCCGAATTTGGCATAAACAGAATGAGAACATGTATCCATCATGCCTTGTTACCACTGTGCAGGCTGGTGTTGGTGGTGCAATGGTGTGGGGGATGTTTTCTGGGCACACTTTAGGCCCCTTAGTGCCAATTGGCCATCGTTTAAATGCCACGGGCTACCTGAGCATTGTTTCTGACCATATACATCCCTTCATGACCACCATGTACCCATCCTCTGATGGCTACTCCCAGCAGGATAATGCACCATGTCACAAAGCTCGAATCATTTCAAATTGGTTTCTTGAACATGACAATGAGTTCACTGTACTAAAATGGCCCCACAGTCACCAGATCTCAACCCAATAGAGCATCTTTGGGATGTGGTGGAACGGGAGCTTCGTGCCCTGGATGTGCATCCCTCAAATCTCCATCAACTGCAAGATGCTATCCTATCAATATGGGCCAACATTTCTAAAGAATGCTATCAGCACCTTATTGAATCAATGCCACGTAGAATTAAGGCAGTTCTGAGGGCAAAAGGGGGTCCAACACCGTATTAGTATGGTGCTTCTAATAATTCTTTAGGTGAGTGTGTATATAATTCAGATAGTTAGGGGGAGATGCTGTCCATACATACATGCTACAGACATAGTGCTGTGATGTCACAAGTTGCACGTATTGCGAAAAAATATGCGCATCATTAATTGTCAAAAATTTGCAAGCGCAAATATATTGGAGCACTCTATCTGCATATAAAGTTTTTCTAATGTTCTGCCGTGCCAACCATTTTCTCCAGTCTCAGGAAACTTATACCAGCTTGAAAAATGTAGCATAAGTGACCCACGCCTGTATTTTGCGCGCATTACGCGAATATTACATTGCCGATTTTCACAATCAAGAATATAATCTCGAATTCTCGAATATATGACAAATATTCTACAAAACATTTGCGAAATTTTGTGAATTCGAATATCGCCCCTGCCGCTCATCACTAATAGCCACTACAAATGGGTATATAATAATAATACTCGCTGCCCTATATAGTAAGTCCCAACATGTTTCTCCAGTGGAAACCAGGTTCATCATAAGAGGGATGTTATTTTATATGTAGAACCAATAAAAGGATTATTTGCCTTCACCTCCTAGTCCTTTTATTTTCCCTCCGGAGCAGTACCCAACAATAAAATACATACAAGTGTCCCATAGAGGTGAGATTGGGATGCTTAGCACTGCAGGTACAGATGTGGAAATGTGCACAGGATCACAGGTCTTAGTTTTCCATTCTGCTAATTAGAGATGAATTACGTTTTCAAAAATTCTTCTCGGTCACTCAAATTTTTCCCAAAATTTAATTTGTGAAAAATTAATTTGTCATGAAGCAAGTTTAATCAGGTTTATCCTGGCTTGCATTTAAACTTTAGGGATAATGTATCCTGGTGTGCATCACTGTGCAGTGCAGCAACATGCATAGCTAGTCTTTTCTGGTAGCAGAGCGGTTAGGCCTCTTTCACACGGGCGTCATGTTTTTTGCCCTGATAAGATGCGGGTGCGTTGCGGGAAAATGCGTGATTTTTCCGTGCGAGTGCAAAACATTGTAATGCGTTTTGCATGCGCGTGAGAAAAATCGGCATGTTTGGTACCCAAACCCGAACTTCTTCACAAAAGTTTGGGTTTGGGCAGGGGCGTAACTACCATAGCGGCAGACCAGGCGACTGCTATGGGGCCCAGGGCAAGAGGGGGCCCAGTCTTAGTTGGTAATATATCCTCTTCTACTGGGGGTGAATCTTCTAAGGCCCCTTTCACATGAGCAAGTATTCAGCGTGGGTGCAATGCGAGACGTGAGTGCATAGCACCCGCACTGAATCCTGACCCATTCATTTCAATGGGTCTGTGTACATGAGCATTGTTTTTCACGCATCAGGTCGCATCGCAGCATGTTCTATATTCTGCGTTTTTCACGTAGCCCTGGCCAAATAGAAGTGAATAGGGCTGCGTGAAATAATTGCATCCAGAAGCAAGTGCGGGTGCGATGCCTTTTTCACTGATGGCTGCTAAGAGATGTTGTTTGTAAACCTTCCTTTTTTATCACGCGCGTGAAAAACACATTTCACCCGCGCTGAAAAAACTGAACAACTGAATGCAATCAGACAAAACTGACTGAACTTGCTTGCAAAATAGTGCAAGTTTCACTGAACGCACCCTGAATGCATCCAGATCTAATCCGTCACGCTCGTGTGAAAGGGGCCTAAAGGAACAACTTTTAGCAAATGAGGCAGTGGGAAAAGGGTCATTGAAAAGGGTTTAGGCAGAAACCCTTGTCCTGTGTGAGGGGCCTGGTTTGATCCATGCTATGGGGCCCTTACTTCTCTATGTACGCCACTGGGTTTGGGTTAGGTGTTCTGTAGATTGTATTATTTTCCCTTATAACATGGTTATAAGGGAAAATAATAGCATTCTGAATACAGAATGCATAGTACAATAGTGCTGGAGGGGTTAAAAAAATGAAAAAATAATTTAACTTACTTTAATCCACTTGATCGCGCAGCCCGGCTTCTATTCTGTCTTCTTTCTTCAGGACCTGGCTAAAGGACCTGTGGTGACGTCACTGCGCTCATCACATGGTCCATTACATGATCTTTTTTACCATGGTGATGGATCGTGTGACGGACCATGTGATGAGCGCAGTGACGTCATCACAGGTCCTTTACCCAGGTGCTGAAGAAAGAAGAAAGAAGGGAAGCCGGGCTGCGCGATCAGGTGGATTAAGGTGAGTTAAATTTTTATTTTATTTTTTTAACCCCTCCAGCCCTATATTACTAGGCATTCTGTATTAAGAATGCTATTATTTTCCCTTATAACCATGTTATAAGGGAAAATAATAATGATTGGGTCTCCATCCCGATCGTCTCCTAGCAACTGTGCGTCAAAATTGCACCACATCCGCACTTGCTTGCGGATGCTTGCGATTTTCACACAGTCCCATTCACTTCTATGGGGCCTGCGTTGCGTGAAAAGCGCACAAAATAGACCTGGCTGCGATTTTCACGCAAAGCAGAAGTGATGCGTGAAAATCACAGCTCATGTGCACAGCCCCATAGAAATGAATGGGTCCGGATTCAGCGCGGGTGCAATGCGTTCACCTCACGCATTGCACCTGCGTGGAAAACTCGCCCGTGTGAAAGGGGCCTTACTGTGCATCAGAATGACAGGCAGGTCACATGGCTGTGCACATTATTATGTAGGCCACCACAGTCCTAAATAACCCCCAGCTAAACAAAAAAAAAAAAAGTATACAGCATCCTTCAGTAAAGCAAAAAAAAATAAAAATTGCGCGCCGATGCACGTGTCCCAATGACTCTTTAGTAGAACAAAATAAGGACATGGAGGCAGCGACAATAAAGTAGTGGAGAATAAAAAAAAATATTTTAATCCATGTTTTGGCATTGCAAATGTAATACTCTGGAGTAGGGCAATATCATTTCAACACCTAGCTACTGTCTCTAATGTCATCTAGCAGAGAATGTCATCTTTGTATTGTTTTCCAGGTCCTCTCATACTGTGCCTTGGTGATGTGTTTATGCAACTGTTCTGTCATGTCATGTGCCTGTGTTTATGCAACTGTTTATGAGAGATCATTAATATATTTATTAATGATCTTGTAGAAGGCTTGCATAGTAAAATATCAATTTTCGCTGTAAACTGTGTAAAGTAATTAACACTGAAGAGGATACTACTACAGAGGGATCTGGATAGATTGGAGGCTCGGGCAGATAAGTGATGGATGAGGTTTAACACTGACAAATGTAATGTTATGCACATGGGAAGGAATAATGCAAGTCACCCGTACATACTAAATGGTAAAACACTGGGTAACACTGATATGGAAAAGGATCTAGGAATTTTAATAAACAGCAAGCTAAGCTGCAAAAACCAGTGTCAGGCAGCTGCTGCCAAGGCCAATAAGATAATGGGTTGCATCAAAAGGGCCATAGATGCCTGTGATAAGAACATAGTCCTACCACTTTACAAATCGCTAGTCAGACCACACATGGAGTACTGTGTACAGTTCTGGGCTCCTGTGAACAAGGCAGACATAGCAGAGCTGGAGAGGGTCCATAGGAGGGCAACTAAAGTAATAACTGGAATGGGGCAACTACAGTACCCTGAAAGATTATCAAAATTAGGGTTATTCACTTTAGAAAAAAGACGACTGAGGGGAGATCTAATTACTATGTATAAATATATCAGGGGTCAGTACAGAGATCTATCCCATCATCTATTTATCCCCAGGACGGTGACTGTGACGAGGGGACATCCTCTGCGTCTGGAGGAAAGAAGGTTTGTACACAAACATAGAAGAGGATTCTTTACGGTAAGAGCAGTGAGACTATGGAGCTCTCTGCCTGAGGAGGTGGTGATGGTGAGTTCACTAAAGGAATTCAAGAGGGGCCTGGATGTATTTCTGGAGCGTAATAATATTACAGGCTATAGCTTCTAGAGAGGGGTCGTTGATCTAGGGAGTTATTCTGATTGCCTGATTGGAGTCGGGAAGGAATTTTTTATTCCCCTAAAGTTAGGAAAATTGGCTTCTACCTCACAGGTTGTTTTTTTTTGCCTTCCTCTGGATCAACTTGCAGGATAACAGGCCGAACTGGATGGACAAATGTCTTTTTTCAGCCTTATGTACTATGTTACTATGTTGTGACATGTCATGTGCCTGGTTTTCCAGGAGGTGGCAGAACCTTAGACAAAAATGGAACTAACCATTCCATTCTTTTCCCCCTTTGGGCAGGAGTGGGCCAGTCCTGTTTCCCACCAAGGGAGATGTTGTTAAGGAAGTAGTTAGTTGGAGTTAGACTGGAAAAGAGGTCAAACAACATGGCACAGTGAGGTAGCATATACCCCTCCTGCAGCAGGAGTTATCCAGGGGAAGCATCTTTGAGAGCACCACAACTCCTTGAATTTAATTAGGCCACAGTATACTACTTACATCCTATACTCCGGGACTACTCCACCTGATGGGGAAGTGCGCTGCACAAACATATGTGTTTGACTCCTTTTTGCTAGCTGTAGAATGACTGTGCATCACTGTTTGGCTTAGTTCACAGGTGGCTTATTTGGTCAGTAATTCTGATCAGTAAGTTAGCCCAGAGCAGGTGTGAGTTAAAACCACAGAACAGGTGCAGATCTATTCATGATACCTAATCCGAGAGTACACTTGGCTCCTGAATTGATGGAAATAACTGACAAAATAACAGAGGTGTGAACTCCACCACAGGTCAATGTTAGAGTCAGCTCTAATTTATCAGCGTGGACTTAACTTTGCCGGGGCCCAAAATTTAAGTAGTGGCCCCATGACAGTGGGGAGGGTGTCAGCAGTAAGGCCATGTTCACATCACTTTTTAGTTTTCCGTTCTTCTGATCCATCAGAAGAACAGTCCAAAAAGCGAAACATGTAGTTTTATCATTCACCTTCAAAGCGTCAGTATTTAGTCAGCATTCGATCAGTATTGGTAAGGAAAAAACAGGAGTGGGTCCAAAACAGAAATGAAGTAATTGATATTTGCATGTCTTTTAGTTTTAGGACTAACTCCTGCTTTTGGCTTCCAAATCATTGTCGTTCCAAATCTGTGATTTCTAGAATATTACGCAATGCAAACTCGTTCAAGTCCCGCAGGAAGGATGGTCGTCCGTGAAAGACAAATGCAAGAAAGGACAGGATACAGAAAACGGATGGGGAGAATCTCAATGGGCAATTGGTTCAATACTGCAACTGTAATTGCTCACCAGTTCAGCAATGAACAGAGTAAGAATCTGTCTAGTCATACAGTGTCTCAACATTTAAGAGCATTTGCAATGAAAGCCCACCATGCAAAATAGAGAATGTTTTTGGCGGATTTGGGGCTCTTATACAGCTACGGTACATGGCAGAGTGAATGCAAATGTTCGACAACATAAGGGTTCTTTCCTTGCGTTCATCACTCAATCAATTAGTCAGCAATTTTCATGCTAGACAACTCCCGCTCTCACACAGCAAAATAGGTAAAGCAATTCCTTATAACTGAAAATATTGAAATATGGAAATGGCCAGCCCAGAGTCCTGATCTAAACCCAATAGAAAACCTCTGAAAAAAATCCTTGGGGACAAAGTTATGACCAGGAAACCCACTACAGTCACCGAACTGTGGAAGAGTCAGGTAGAAGAGTGGACCAAAATCACACCAGAGCAGTGTGAGAGTCCTGAGTGGCAGATGTGCTGAAGTCATTCGAAGCAAACACTGGGACATTTCCTACTAATTGTTGACTGTTGTAACTTCAGAAAATGTAGTTGCAATTTTACTCTGTGCTACAGTCATTGATGTTCTCTAAGGGTCCATTCACATGTCCGCAGAATGGGTCCGCATCCGTTCCGCAAATTGCATACAAGAATAGGCAGTTCTATGGAGGTGCCGGCCGGGTGTATTGTGGATCCGCAATACACTACGGACGTGTGACACTACGGACGTGTGAATGGACCCTAATTTTGATCATTGTGTTTTCTACAAACTTGTTGTATGGTAAAAATAGAGGGATGGCACTCAAATCTTTTGTGTTGTATGTAAAAACTAAGTAAAACTAGGTACAATATCATAAAAACAAATCACTAATCAATATCAATATCAACTTTACAGTTGATATTGATTAGTGATTTGTTTTTATGATATTGTACCTAGTTTTTACTTAGTTTTTACTCGACCAGGCATACCAAGCCATCCCTTAATAAATATATTCATCCATACAACACAAATGATTTGAGTGCCATCCCTCTATTTTTACCTACTTTCCCCCACTACAAGCGTTGGGTACGCTTTGTCTGGATTGAGCACCTTATTCCATCTTTTTGAGTCATAGAGAGCCGCCTCACTCTTGTACTACATAAATTTGTTATATATTATTTTTTTTGGGTGAAGTGCCTTGATTATTTTGTAAAACGCTGTTTGCATGGTATAGCCACAACAAAATTTCCTTGAACTGTTTAGCAAAGATTACATTATTTCTGAAAAAATCAAGTGTTCATAAATTCTTCTTTAATTTTGATCTTCAGTGTTTATTATTGTATGTACAGTGCCTTGCAAAAGTATTCACCCCCCTTGACTTTTTTTGTATTTTGGTGCCTCACAACCTGGAATTAATTGGATTATTTGAGGATTTGCATCATTTAATTTACAGAACATGCCCACAACTTTGAAGATGTTTTTTATTTTGAAGCAAACAACAAATAGGACAATATAACAGAAAAAGGCAATGTGCATAACTATTCACCCCCCTAAAGTCAATACTTTGTAGAGCCACCTTTTGGGGGAAATCACAGCTCCAAGTCGCACGGTGGGCGGTGATCGGAACAAGGTGCCTTCTCAAATCATTGAGCAAGGACCTTGGCTAAATGCGCGGGGGGGTCCCGTGACCCCCCGTGTCGGTGATCGCCGCGAACCGCAGGTTAATTCAGACCTGCGGTTTGCGGCTTTTACCTGCGGTGGCGGCGGCGGGCGGTGCCATCATGTCCCCATGCGGCTGTAGGGGGGACCCGATGGCATGGAAGGCAGCCCGTGAGATCCAGCCCCCTGGATCTCACAGGCCGGAAGCTGTTGGAGTAATACTCACTGTATTGCTCAAACAGCCAATGCATTCCAATACAGAAGTATTGGAATGCATTGTAAAGGGATTAGACCCCCAAAAGTTCAAGTCCCAAAGTGGGACAAAAAATAAAGTGAAAAAAAAGTTTAAAAAATTAAGTTTTCCCCCCAAAAATTAAAAGTTTCAAGTAAAAATAAACAAAAACGTAATTTTCCCCAAATAAAGTTAAAAAAAATTGGTAAAAAATAGGGGAATAAAAAAGTATACATATTAGGTATTGCCGCGTCCGTATCGACCGGCTCTATAAACATATCACATGACCTAACCCCTCAGATGAACACCGTAAAAAATAAAAAATGTGCTAAATAAACCATGTTTTTGTCACCTTACATCAGAAAAAGTACAACAGCAAGCGATCAAAAAGGCTTTTTCCCACCAAAATAGTACCAATATAACCGTCACCTCATCACTAGCCTAGCCCCTACCTGAGACAATCGCCCCCCCCAAAAAAAAACTATGGCTCAGAATATGGAGACACTAAAACATCTTTTTTTTTGTTTTAAAAAAGCTGTTATTGTGTAAAACTTACATAAATAAATAAAAAGTATACATATTAGGTATCACCGCGTCCGTATCGACCGGCTCTATAAAAATATCACATGACCTAACCCCTCAGATGAACACCTTAAAAAATAAAAACTGTGCTAAATAAACCAATTTTTGTCACCTTACATCACAAAAAGTGTAATAGCAAGCAATTAAAAAGTCATATGCACCCCAAAATAGTGCCAATCAAACCGTCATCTCATCCCGCAAAAAATTAGACCCTACCTAAGATAATCACCCAAAAACTGAAAAAAAACTATTGCTGTCAGAATATGGAGACACTAAAACATGATTTGTAAAAACAGTTTTGAATACCTTGAGGGGTGTAGTTTCTTAGATGGGGTCACTTTTATGGAGTTTCTACTCTAGGGGTGCATCAGGGTGGCTTTAAATGGGACATGGTGTAAAAAAAAACAGTCCAGCAAAACCTGCCTTCCAAAAACCGTATGGCATTCCTTTCCTTCTGTGCTCTGCCGTGTGCCCGTACAGCAGTTTACGACCACATATGGGGTGTTTCTGTAAACGACAGAATCAGGGCCATAAATATTGAGTTTGGTTTGGCTGTTAACCCTTGCTTTATAACTGAAAAAAACGTTTGTGTGCAGGAGGCCTAAGACTGGGCCCCCTCTTGCTCTGGGCCCCATAGCAGTCGCATGGTCTGCCACTATGGTAGTTATACCCCCTGACATAGCATAACAGATGATTAAAATACAGGATCCATCTTTTTAGTTTATTTTGTGAAATTCTGATGGATCAGAAGAATGGAAAACTTAACAGTGATGTGAACCAAGCCTTATACACGGGTGGAAAAAGTGCTGCAAAGTAATAATGCTTTAAAAAATTGAAGTGTTAGGCTTCATGCAGACGTCCGTAGAACACGGTCCGTGAGATACCAGACTGGAATTGCAGGAGCGCACCAGAGTACAGTAATACACTCCTATGATCTATACGAGTGTATTACTGTACAGTGGCGGCGGCACGTGCGCTCCTGCAATGCCAGTCCGGTAACTCACGGACCGTGTTCCACGGACGTCTGCATGAGGCCTTAATAGTTTATTTTTTCAAATATCAAAATGAAAGTAAATGAACAAACGAGAAATGTAGGTACACTTGCACAGATTTTGAGGAAACTTGGCAGGGAGGTTGCTCCTAACATCTTGGAGAACTAACCATAGATCTTCTTTGGATATAAGGGAGGGTTTGCATTCGCATTATAAATTCCGTTATAGGGTTCTGTAATAACCGAATGTAACAAAATTTTAGAGTAGACAGAACTTTTTTTCCCATCATGAATAACCAAAAAAAAGCAACCGTTATATGTGCCAGTTTTTTTTGTCAAACCCCCCCCCCCAAAAAAAAAAAATATAATTGAATAACATTAATCAAAAACTGGTACGTACCACAAAAATGGTACCAATAAAATAGAAATTTCGTCCCGCAAAACACAAGCCCTTATACAGCTTTGTAGAACAAAATATAAAAGAGTTATGGCTGTCAGAAAATGGATAATGGAAATAATATTGTGATTTTTTTTTTAAAGTAGTAGATACAAAAAAAATAATCAAGTTTGGTATCGCTGTATTCACATTGAGCCACAGAATAAGGACGTTATGACAGTTTCAGCACGCAGTGAACACTGTGATGTTAAAACCCCCAAAACCTTGGTGGAATTGTAGTTTTTAGTTTTTTTTTAACCCAACAAATAATTTTTTCAATAAGAGACATGGCAAATTGAATGGAGCTCTTAAATAGTAAAACTTATCCATCAAAAATAATGGATCATATGGCTATATGAAAAGAAAATGTAAAATATCTATTATGGCTATTGGAAGGCTGAGAAGAAAAAATGAAAATGCAAAAATAGTACTATATGCTCCGAAAACAATACAAACAATAAAGAACTTTCAAAAACGGACTGAGAATAAATATAAAAATATGTAACGGAATTTTAGGGTAGACAGGACTTTTTTCCCCGTCATAAATAACTAAAAAAACTGAACCGTTATATGTGCCCATAGAAATGTATCAGGATGGAGTAACCAAACGGAATAATTCTTAAAGGTCCTAATATTTCATTATAACAGAGTCCTATAACGGAATTTATAACACAAATGCAAACACCAAAATCTGTGTGCAGTGAACCTAGAAGAACTGATGCTGTTTTGAGGGTAGAGGGCAGTTACTGAAGAAAATAATGCACTTAGTAAAGTAGATGCAAGCATTATATATGGACAAAGTCCTCACTCTGATATGATAATATCTGAGACACTTAGCCAATATATTTTGATCAAAACACATCTGAGCCCGCCTACCAAGCGCCAAGGTGGTCTCTGGTCAGGCGGGTCCTACGCTAAACCTACCTAAGCCATTGGGCTTCTATGTTCAGGAGCGCAGACGCTGCACATATGGTGTGCTGCTCCTAGTCACCTCCATGTGCATCAAGCAACCAATGGGAGGGGGAGCGAGCACACCTATATGTACCACCTAATCAAGACGCTCTATTGGATAGGAAGGGCAAAAGTGCAGAAGAATGCTACTCCCAAGATAAAATAGGTGCGCATTCACACTTGAAGGTGCCACTCCCTCAAGCAAATACTACATAGACAAAAAAATCACAGACAAAACTAAGATAAAAACATCCTGCACGGTATGATATACAAATCTGCAGATGTCCCTGGCCATATTATTGAAGAAAATCCTCACTCTGATATGATAATATCTGAGACACTTAGCCAATATATTTTGATCAAAACACATCTGAGCCCGCCTACCAAGCGCCAAGGTGGTCTCAGGTCAGGCGGGTCCTGTGTTTTGATCAAAATATATTGGCTAAGTGTCTCAGATATTATCATATCAGAGTGAGGACTTTGTCCATATATAGTGCTTGCATCTACTTTACTAAGTGCATTATTATCTTATTTCTGTGATTTTCTTCAATAATGTGGCCAGGGACATCTGCAGATTTGTATATCATACCGTGCAGGATGTTTTTATCTTAGTTTTTTCTGTGATTTTAGAGCGCAGTTACTGCATCAAATATTGCTTTGATTTGCAGTAGATTTATTTTGCTCTTTCACTTTGTATTTTGTTCATTCATCAAAATAAACGGTTAACACTTCTAATTTTGATATACTTACTTTGCTGCCTAAAACTTTTGCACATGTTTGTAAAATTAATATAATTGCAATTTAGTGCAGATGCCATGCAGTGCAATATGAAGCAGCTCACGGTGTATCTGATGTACACAAGAGTCTGCTCTGAGAGTAGTTTATTTTCTTATGATTGATAAAAAATAAGGAGAAGCTAAATGTATTCAAAAGTATTTACATATGCAAATAAGCTGCTCATATATTTGAATACATCAGAATGTATTTGAATTACATTCACATCCAACGTGATTTTCCTTTTAAACAACTTTGCAAAATATGAAAGAATGGAAATGTAAGATAAAGACATTGCTTTTATTTATATGCGCAACTAGCGTGCTTCTTCTAGATAACGTCTAATTTCTGCTCACCTGATTCTCTCTTTCAATGGATCAGTTCCTAAGACTGAATGATAAATATCCTAAGTATTATGTAAGACACTCAGGCAAGGATGCATTTCCCTTGAATTTATTCAGAATATACAAAGCAATTCTTAGGAGATGTAAAGGACTCTGCAATCTGTGTTAGACCAGAGAAGAAGTGTAATCATACAATTTCTAGATTTGGAGCAGGTAGGGATCATTATCCATCTGGAATTGCAGCTCAGCCCCTTTGAAGTTAAAAGTGTTGAGCTGTAATATTAGATGTAGCCCATGGACAAGAGTGACGCTCGTTTTGAAAAAAGAAAAATAGAAAGAAGGCATATATTCATTAGAGTTTGTGCCACTTTATGTTAGTGGATAGTGATGAGCGAAGTTTTCAAGAATTCGATTTGGTAGATTTGCCGAACTTCAACAAGAAAGTAAATTCGTTACAAATTAATTCATCACAAGTCAGGTATACCTGTATGTCACGGTGTCTGAGGGAATGTATGGATTGAGCCCACTCCATACACAGTGGTTGCTGATTGTTTCATACAACAGACACCCGGCTGCAATGACAGGTAATGGCGATTAGGGTGAATAAGACAAGGGGTAGCACCCGAAGGGGGTTAATAGTTGTCACTGAAAAAGTAAAAAAAAGTTTAAATCACCCTCCTTTCACAATTTTACATATATTGCTTCATTCGAAAATGTCTGAACTAATAAAATATTATTACAAATTTTATGTCCACTGATCACCGTAATGGAAAAAAAATTAAAAACGCACGATTCACTTTTTTGGGGTCAATCCCCTTCCCCAAAAAATATAATTCATTAACAGTAATTAAGAACTTGCACGTACCACAAAAATGGTACCAATGCAATTAAAATTTTGTCCCGCAAAAAACAAGCCCTCATCAAGCTCTGTAGAACAAAATATTAAAAAAGTTATGGCTGTCAGAAAATGGTGATGGAAATAGTAGTAGAGCCACAGAATAAGGACGTTATGACAGTTTCAGCGCACAATGAACACCGTGATATCAAAACCTTGGTGGAATTGTATTTTTTTTTGTTTTAAATTTAACTCCACAAATAATTTATTTCCCATTTTCCAATAACAGACATGGTAAATTAAATGGTGCTCTTAAATACAGGGAGTGCAGAATTATTAGGCAAGTTGTATTTTTGAGGATTAATTTTATTATTGAACAACAACCATGTTCTCAATGAACCCAAAAAACTCATTAATATCAAAGCTGAATATTTTTGGAAGTAGTTTTTAGTTTATTTTTAGTTTTAGCTATTTTAGGGGGATATTTGTGTGTGCAGGTGACTATTACTGTGCATAATTATTAGGCAACTTAACAAAAAACAAATATATACCCATTTCAATTATTTATTTTTACCAGTGAAACCAATATAACATCTCAACATTCACAAATATACATTTCTGACATTCAAAAACAAAACAAAACAAATCAGTGACCAATATAGCCACCTTTCTTTGCAAGGACACTCAAAAGCCTGCCATCCATGGATTCTGTCAGTGTTTTGATCTGTTCACCATCAACATTGCATGCAGCAGCAACCACAGCCTCCCAGACACTGTTCAGAGAGGTGTACTGTTTTCCCTCCTTGTAAATCTCACATTTGATGATGGACCACAGGTTCTCAATGGGGTTCAGATCAGGTGAACAAGGAGGCCATGTCATTAGATTTTCTTCTTTTATACCCTTTCTTGCCAGCCACGTTGTGGAGTACTTGGACGCGTGTGATGGAGCATTGTCCTGCATGAAAATCATGTTTTTCTTACCTTGCAGACTTCTTCCTGTACCACTGCTTGAAGAAGGTGTCTTCCAGAAACTGGCAGTAGGACTGGGAGTTGAGCTTGACTCCATCCTCAACCCAAAAAGGCCCCACAAGCTCATCTTTAATAATACCAGCCCAAACCAGTACTCCACCTCCACCTTGCTGGCGTCTGAGTTGGACTGGAGCTCTCTGCCCTTTACCAATCCAGCCATCTGGCCCATCAAGACTCACTCTCATTTCATCAGTCCATAAAACCTTAGAAAAATCAGTCTTGAGATATTTCTTGGCCCAGTCTTGACGTTTCAGCTTGTGTGTCTTGTTCAGTGGTGGTCGTCTTTCAGCCTTTCTTACCTTGGCCATGTCTCTGAGTATTGCACACCTTGTGCTTTTGGGCACTCCAGTGATGTTGCAGCTCTGAAATATGGCCAAACTGGTGGCAAGTGGCATCTTGGCAGCTGCACGCTTGACTTTTCTCAGTTCATGGGCAGTTATTTTGCGCCTTGGTTTTTCCACACGCTTCTTGCGACCCTGTTGACTATTTTGAATGAAACGCTTGATTGTTCGATGATCACGCTTCAGAAGCTTTGCAATTTTAAGAGTGCTGCATCCCTCTGCAAGATATCTCACTATTTTTGACTTTTCTGAGCCTGTCAAGTCCTTCTTTTGACCCATTTTGCCAAAGGAAAGGAAGTTGCCTAATAATTATGCACACCTGATATAGGGTGTTGATGTCATTAGACCACACCCCTAATATGATGTGGTCAAAATACTCATTTGCCTAATAATTCTGCACGTAGTGTAGTAAAAGGTATCCCCCCAAAATAAGGCCTCATATGGCTATATGAATAGAAAATGTAAAAAGTTATGGCTATTGGAAGGTTGGGAAGAAAAAATTTAAATTAAAAAAGTGGGCCCCATACGATATGCTCCGAAATAAAAAACGGACTGAGAATAAATATAAAAATGTACACATTAAAATTGTAAATGGTTCTGTTTTGTCAAATGGAAAACTACTGAAAGAACAGAAATTATTTTTTAACACTGTAGACATAAATCCCTTTTAAAAAAAAGAATGATTTCCATATTTCAAGTGTAAAATCGAAAACTATGAATATATACTATGAACCGGATGGTATTTGACTTTTAACATGTATTACGGTTAATACCAAATGGGCCAAACATGATGGAAGGATCAAACATGACCGCAGGATGATGGACAGGAGTTTGAAGACTGGTAGCTGCCATATAATATGGTGACTAAACTGTTGGAAGAACCCTTCTTCTGTCATATGTTTTTCCTGCTTTTCCACATCATCTTATATCAATCATATGTCATCAGAAACATCCAGCTTCTCATCTCTCTGCATTTTGCAGATTTTTCCAGGACTTGGAAAGTTTAAAGAATGATTTGGAAGAGTTAAGTCAGCAAAATATGAGGATTTATTAAGGCTCACTCTTGGCCAAAGTGTACAGTAACTGTACTAGTAATGTAACTGATTAATGATGAATGTCACAGCAATTGAACAAGATACACACGGCTATATATTAGACCGCCCTTTCATTCTGAAGCACAGTAATTCTATATATAAAATGAGAGATTAACTGCGAATGTGTTAGCAGTTCAACATAATGCAGATGGTGGCATATTAGACTGCCCTTTAATACTAAGGGGCAGTAATTCTATATATATATATATAAAAAAGAGATTAACTCCAAATTTGTCAGCAGTTCAACAAGATGCAGCTGGCGATATATTAGACCACCCTTTAATACTGAGGCAACTTGTAGTATACATATCACAAGGGTATGTGCTGCAGGGTGCGAAGGTAAGCAGGACCTCCCTAGTAACCAGTAATATTTAACTGTACTGCTGTCCTCTGGATGGCGATAAGGTAAATGTTGCAGTGGGGCATGGGAACGATGTCTCCCTGCCTCCCTGCACTAGAGCAGGGATGGGCAAACTGCGGCTCTCCAGCTGTTGTAAAACTACAACTCCCAGTATACCCAGTCTGCCTACAGCCATCAGCCTACAGCAGTGAATTATGGGATTTGTAGTTTTACAACAGCTGGAGAGCCGCAGTTTGCCCATCACTAGAGGACCAGAACCAAGAGCTGGACCAGAAAGTTTATGTTGATTTGGCCATTCATGGGCCTGTCTAAACAGTCCACCAATTAGCTGTCGGCTAAAACACAAAAACACTCAAGGGATAGACATGCGAACATATGTTATATGATTACTAATAACATCAGAATTCTATCCTTATCTTATTTCATTTCATTTCATTTCACTCAATAGAAAAACAAAGCAATAAGAAAAACACAATATACCCTCCCTCCCACCCACCCCTCGGTTGTCTTGGGAGTTTCAGCAGGACAATTTACTACCATAATCACTTTTCAGGGGGTACAGTCATCCTCTATTCGTTTATTTTATTTTTATTTTTAACACTCCTTGTTACCCCCCTTTCCACCTATTAAATAGCATTCCCTGTTTCATTTTGTCCTACATGCATCGTCATATCTCTGCACCTTCTCGCATAAGTTTTCCACTCTACAACCCTTGGTGGTCTGTCCGAACCCCATCCTCTAGCCACCACCACCCGAGCAAGCATTAATCCTTTTTCCCATTTCCTTTCATTAAAACATTTCAGCAGCATACTCATGTAATGAAGAAATGTGTTCCTGACATAATTTAATGTAAAGGGGGGGACAAACCTTCTTTTTAACGATCATTCATCCCCAATGTAGTTGCCAGTGTAAAGGATTTTAAAACCAGTCCTGATCAACGTGTTTTATGAATGAGTGCCTCTTGTATGGCCTGGCAATATGCACCATACTATCATCCTGAAGTCTAACATACGGCACAGGTAGGTTTAGCGTTAGGTCCCGAGCTACTTGAGAAACCTTGGCTCAGTGCTTGGGCTCAGACATGTCCTCCAAGTAGGATATGTTGGCTAATCTCTCAATTTTACACCAGTATGAGGGTTAGTAAGACCGCAGAGTGCACCTGTCTTTGTTATTGTTATATGATCTTCTCAAGATGGCTCCTCTGCCAGTTCTCTGATGCCAAAACTGCATTCCCTCAAGTCACATACAAACTTTCTGTAGCCAGCAGCTTCCTGCCGGCCTATCAGATTGGATTACTGAGAGACACACCTCCTCACTCTGAAGCCTAATACAGGCATGCAGTGTGAAGGACCGCCCCTCTGTCTTCCTATCCAGAGACAGATGATCTATAGCAACGGTCTTTTAAAGGGAGCAGTGGAAAAGGACAGGAAACATTAATGAAAGCTGTTATAAGGTAATTACAGCTCTATTGGCAATCATTGACAGATTAGCTCAGGTATACATGCCTAGCTCTAATAAACTAGCAAATAAAAAAAAATATGACAGCTATCCTTTAAGCTCTTTAACACTATGAGAGCAACAGCAAATAATGAGTGACACTGACATATATAGCTATGGGTAAATGCATGGCTGACTGTGTTAACAAACAGCCTGTAAAAAAGTCAACTGTGCTGCATTTGTTATGTTTTTTTAATTAAAAAATGTTCCAAAAATTGTCCCTTATTGGAAGCATACGATGTTTAAACACACACAATGTTATCATAAAAAACAGTATCTTGTTCTCAACAAGCATTCCAAAAATGATGCCTTAACAGGATAATATGACTGCAGCTGTTTATACAGATACAACTGTTAATTGCCAGAAGAACTAGTGGCTTGTGATTATCAAGCTTAAAAATTCTCCCTTATTCTAGGGAGCATCAGCAGTACTGTGTGCATGTGGAAAGGGTGAGGTAAGGTCTAAGGTGTGTAGGCATAATACTGGAATGTGGCAGCAATAGTATCAGTGGCAACACAGAATGGAACAGACATGGCAGTATATGTATGTGGCTGTGTAGAGGTAGTATTAGTAGTGGTGACTGTGTAGGGGTAATGCAGGACTTTTGTCTCCGCTCCAAAATCATCTTCTGAGCGTAAACCTAACGGACCCCATTATAGTCTATGGGGTCCGTAGGCTCCGCTCGCCTCAGTTATGTGCCCAATCCGTCCTTTCCGTTCTCCTGCTCCCATAACGGAGCAGGAGAACGGAAAGGCTGAAAAGGCTGAACGCTGGTGTGAACGAGGCCTTACAGAGATGCAAAAAAGTGCCATGGCATGAACAGAATGGTAAAATGTGATGAACTGCTTAAAGGGTTTCTACCACTTGCTGTGGACACATTTCGTTTTCAAACACTAGCGATCCGCTAGTGTCTGATGTACCATACAAGCCAAGTATTTTATTCCTCCGTTCCGCCTTTTTCTTTAAAAAAGCACTTTTATATTTATGCAAATGAGCCTCTAGGTGCTATGTGGGCGAACGGCGCATGCGCGAGATTTCGGACGCCAGAAGCAGGGGGAGGATCAATTTCACTAGGAGATGGGCGTGCTGGAGCGAGGAGCTGGGCGGCAGTTTATGAAGGTAGACGGAGCCTCTAGGTGCTGAAAAGACGCCCACATAGCACCTTGAGGCTTTAAAGAAAACGGCGGAATGGAGGAAAATAATACTTGGCTTGTATGGTTCATCAGACACTAGCGGATCGCTAGTGTCTGAAAACGAAATGTGTCCACAGCAAGTGGTAGAAACCCTTTAATTGTACACGGTAGCAAAATTGCAGTTGTTTTTTCAGTAATTTAAAAGTCCTTAAAATGTGCTGAAGTGGTAACAAAATTTAAACAGTTTTTTAAAAGAAAAAAGGGACATTTGTAACATAATGTATGCTGCTAGTGCTGGAAGGGCTAGGAAAAAGCCTATAAAACACTTAAGAACTGTTGATACATAAAAATATAAGACTGGCTGTTCATTTACATAAAAAGTAAGGTTGATGCAGGATTTCAGTAATTGCTAAATCTGCAGTTCATACATAAACGTTCCACTTGCAGCCAGCAGCTGCTCTCAGTATAAAACACACAAATATCACAAATATGCTTTCCCTGATAAAACTTAGATTTTTTTACCTATTGATTCAATCTACCTGCCTAATATATGTCCCTTAACTGTCCCTACAACACCTAGATTTCTGTGTCTGTAATGGCTTTCTGCCAGACACATCCAAGACACATGCTGCCCGATTACAGGCTAAGCTCAGAATGTCATCTTTGACTGAGCAAGCCCAGAGACTAAAGGAGACCTGCTAAAATCCTGCTCTTTGATTGGCTCACAGCCTGTCTGTCAGCCTCTGAGCCAATCTGGGCAAGCCCCCCTCCCAGGGTCATGTGATCCGTTATCTTCATCCTCCCCGCTTTTCTTCTCACCATTTTCCACAGTAAAATGGTACTGCCGCCATTTTGCATGATTTGTCCAAAGTGAATTGAAAAAACTTTGGATTCAATTGTCACCAGAGTTTTTTTTAGAAATTTGTAACAAATCCGATGTATTACGAAATTACTCACTCATCTGTAGTTCATTCTTATTGTACTTCTTTTTTTTGTTTTGTACTATGTATGTATAACGCATTTTGGATGTAGATGGCTCTTTAAATAATAAAAATGTATAACCCCTTTTAATAAAAGTGTTGAATCTAAATAGTGATGTGAATAGTGAATTCTTGAAAAAAAATTGCAGAATTATATATATATTTTTTTTTATTGTACATTCTGCCACAATGAGAAATGTACATAATTTAGACCCTAATATATATATATATATATACTGGTAACACAAAAAATAACCAGCCGCCTTAGGTGAAGCTAGGGAGGCTGGACCCATAGCGGCCTGCTATTGACTGCTCCCCCAATTGCCGGATGTTTTGATCAGGGCATATGGAAGATGCAGCGGTGGCCGTGCAGGGACCAGGAGCAACACGAGTGCAGGGGAGCGTGGTAACTATAATCTATATGAGGAGCGCAGGCATTGTGAGGGTCATTATAGGGGTTGGATAACCCCTTTAACCCATTGCTGCAAATAGATGTAACTGTATGTCCAGATTTCATATAACTTGCTGCAATCAGACATACAGCTATGTCCGAACTGTTAAATCATAGTATCACAGCCCAGAAGTCTCTGCTCTCACCGAGAGCAGAGACATGGGAGAAGATGGCAAGAGATCAATCAGAATGGTCCCTTGCCGCGAAGCGTTCTGATTGGGGTTAACAGAAGGAGGGGCCTCCCTCTCTCCCCCATTGGGCCGCCGCGCTGTGATGGCAGCGGTCTGATGGTTGCCATGTATCTAAGCCTGACAGACCTGGGGGTCTGATCAGGCTTAGTGTCAGTGCAAAATTGAGAGTACTATACTCTGCCGCAGAAAAGTATTGCATAGTATGGTACAGTCATCAGCCCTACTGGATCTTCAAGATCCAGATGGTACTTGATAAAAAAATGTGTAAAAATACAGTTTAAAAAAAAATTACATAAATATGCAAATTAAAAAAGTGCCTTTTCCCATATCTGCTCTTTTATAATTGATTAAAAATGAAAAAAAAAAAAAAAAAAACTTCACATACCGTAATTGGAATTGCCTCATCCATAAGAAAATTGATATTATTCTGCAAAAGTAGTAAAACATGAAAAAAAAAACCTGTATGTTTGGTATCACCATAACTGTATCGACCCACAGAACCAAGGTATCATGTATCACATGGAGAATCCCATAAAAATAATAAAAAACACAGACTTGCAATTGCAATTTTTGCAAACTATGGCAAAGAAAAATGTAAAATTTTTAAAACAAAAAATGATTTTATGCTGCAAAAGTAGTAAAGAATAAAAAAAAATATCGAAATTTGGTATCACCATAACTATATCAACCCACATTATATATATTTATCATATTATATATACCGCATGGAGAATCTCAATTTTTGCACAGCTAACCTCCCACAAAATTACATAAAAAGTGATCAAAAAGTCACATATACCCCAAAATGGTATCAATAAAAACTACATCTTGTCCCACAAAAACGCTTTTATACCTCAATCAACAAAAGATTAAAGTAAATTACATGTTAGAAAATACTGATGCCGCTCTTCCCTTCTGAATGCTGCCATGTCCACAAACAGCAGTTTATGGGGTGTTGCTGTATTCAGTAAAAAATAGATAACAAATTGTGGGGTGCATTTTCTCCTGTTAGCCCTTGTGAAAAAGCAATATCTTATTGTAAAAAAAACTGTAATTTTTCATTTTCACAGCCAAGTGTTACAAATTTTTTTGAAATGAGTCATATCGCTCGCTGCACCCCTTAATAAATTCCTTGATGGGTGTAGTTTCCAAATTGGGGTCACTTTTTGGGAGTTTCCAATGTTGGAGTATCTCAGGGTCTCTTCATATACAACATGGTGCCCGAAAACCATTCCTGCAAAACCTGCCCTCCGAAAACAATATTGTGTGACTTCCCTTCTGTGCCCTGCCGTGTGCTCATACAGCAGTTTACAGCCACATATGGGGTGTTTCTGTAAACTCCAGAATGAGGGTAATCAATATTGAGGTTTGTTTTACTGTTAACCCTTTCTGTGCTACAGGATAAAATAAATTAAAATGGAAAATGTGCACAAAAATTGACATTTTTTAATTTTACCTTCATTTCACTTTAATTCCTGTGGAACACCCAAAGCGTTAACAAAGTTTCAAAAATCAGTTTTGAATAATTTGAGAGTGTAATTTCTAAATTGGGGTCATTAGGGTGGTTTATGTCAGCCCCTCAAAGTGACTTCTTAACTGAACGGGTCCTCAAAAAACTCATTTTTAAATCATTTCTTCAAAAAGAAAAAATTGCTTCTAAAATTCTAAGCTTTCTAACAGCCTAAAACAATGAAAAGACAAGTGTTGAGAAAATCAAAGTCCACAAAGTCATTGCGTCCACTACTTACAAAGAAATGCGCTTTGTGACAAAATAATACGTCACAAAGCAAATTCTTTTGTAAAATTCATCAAAGCAACCAAATCAAATTTTTGAATCATTCGCTTATGGCCTCATGCACACGACCGTTTTTTTTAAGGTCCGCTAAAACGGGGTCCGTAGGTCCGTGATCCATGACCGTTTTTTCGTCCGTGGGTCTTCCTTGATTTTTGGAGGAGCCATGGACATGAAAAATGAAAAACAAATCTAAGTCAAGTTTGCCATTGAAATTTTATGAAAAAACGGACACGGATCACGGACACGGATCACGGATACGGATGTAAATCTTGTGTGCATCCGTGATTTTTCACTGACCCATTGACTTGAATGGGTCCGTGAACCGTTGGCCGTGAAAAAAATAGGACAGGTCCTATTTTTTTCACGGCCAGGAAACACGGATCACGGATGCTGCTGCCAAACGGTGCATTTTCCGATTTTTCCACGGACCCATTGAAAGTCAATGGGTCCGCGAAAAAAAACTGAAAACGGCACAACGGCCACGGATGCACACAACGGTCATGTGCATGAGGCCTAACTCTAAAAATGATAACATAACCAACATAAAGTAGACATATGATGAATGTAAAGTAATAACTATTTTATGAGATGTCACTCTCCGTCTTGAAAGCAGAGAAGAGAGAAATTCTAATTTCAAAAATTGCTTATTTTTATAAAATTTTCTGTAAATTTTAGATTAAAAATAAATAAAAATAAAGGTAAAACATATCAACTAAAATTTACCACTAACATGAAGTACAATGTGTCACGAGAAAAGTATTTCAGAATGGCTTAGATCAGTAAAAGCATTCTATAGTATGTACCACAGAAAGTGACAAATACATTTGAAAAATAGGGCTAAGGGGCAAAGGGTTAAAGAGCTTTCTTTCAAAAACAGCCCCACATCTGTCCCTGGGTTGTGTCTGGTGTTGCAGCTCAGCTCCATTGAAGTGAAGGGGGGCAGAACTATAAGGTATCTGTAGGTAGGTGTGGTGCTGTATTTGGAAGAAAGCAGACATAATTTTTAGTCCTAGAGAACCCCTTAAAGATGTTAATAATGTAAAATGGAAGAATAATTATACATTTAAAAAAATGAGGATTTTTGAGGACAACAATTTTTTTAACACTGTGCAAGTAAAGTAATTTATGTAATGTACCTGGTGAAGTATGCAGTATAGTCAGTTACATGGCCGTATTCCGCTGATGTCTTTATTATACAATATATATTACACAGGTGTCTGAAATCAAGTTTAATTGAAAAGACGTAAGTCCTGCTGCTGCCGCCCTGTGATAGATACATTAAAAACATAAAAATAATTATGTATTTCATCTGCCAGTCCAACTTGTTGACCCCGGTTAATTTCACCAGGAAGCTCAGAGCGCTGTGTGTCTTTTTTGACATCAGAAGGTAATTGTTTCCAAATAATCAGGTAGTGTTCCGAGACATGTAAGGATCGCTTATCCAGAATAAATGTAATTACTGGAATACGATGTTGCTGTGTCTTTAATATCTAGGCTCACCGCAGAGTTGATAAAAGTAAAGATGGTAGCAATAATGAGAATTTTACTGCGTGGAGAAACATTTTTCAATCATCGCTAGATTACCTACTCTATTTCTCGTGCTGAGAGGATCACATACTTAAATGACTTTATGTAGTAAACATTCAAAGTAACAAAGTTTTAGTAAAGCACACTGAGACGTTAATGTGGATCCTTAAAGGGGTTGTCGGGGAATAATTACTTTTAGCCCAATGTCCACAGCCTTCATCCTGAAACAAAAAATTCACACTTACATTTACCAGTACTCCTCGCTGCCTCCATATTCCCATCCCTGGAGTGTGGCCAAAAGCGGCATATCACTGCTGAAGCCAGTGATTGTCTGCAGTGGAGACCATGCCCATGCAGCACTGGATGTAAACACTCCGGGGACCAGAACATGTACCCACAAGAGTAATTATTTTCAGAAAACCCCAGTAGGCAACCCCCTTTAAGGTTTTTAACGCCAAGACAGCATGAGCAATGTTAAAGTGAGCCTGATATACATGGCTATGGGTAAAAGCATGGCTGCTGGTGGTAATAAAAATCCTGTAGGATTTTTTAATATTGTTTATAAAAAAAGTCAGAAAAATGTTTGCTTTTTGACGGCAAATAAACGCACACTGCCTAGAGTCATTTTGAGATATTTGCCCAAAATTGAATTGTCAAAAATTTGAGGGAAAATTTGTGTCAAATGCAAGTTGTTTAGAATCAATTTGCACATCTCTATTTGCAAATTAAATTATCAATTTTCATAAATGAAAATATTTGTACAATGGCCCTCCCCAACCCCCACCACCACGCAAAAAAAAAATGTCCCATGGTGACAGGATGTTTTTACCTTGCTATTATTGAATAAGTCACTTGCGATCTTAAGATGTGTGCGGGGTGGCCATCGGGTCCCAGAGCTGCTGTGACATAGACCCGATAGCATAGAAGGCAGCCTGATGCCTTCCTTAGGCATTGTGGTTGCCTTCCGGAAGAGCCTGTAAGATCCAGCTCCCTGGATCTCACAGGCAAGCAGGCTGTAAGTGTATTACACTGGTAAGACACTTAGAGCCAATGTCTTACAATACAGAAGTATTGTGATGCATTGTAAAGGGGATCAGACCCCCAAAAGTTGAAGTCCCAGAGTGGGACAAAAAAAAAAGTGTAAAACAAGTAAAGAAAAAAATAAAGTTTTACATAAAAAAGTTTCAAGTAAGCGTCCTTTTCCCAAAATAAAGTAAATTAAAAAAAATAAATAAATAGGGAAAAAAGAAAAGTAGACATAATAGGTATCTCCGCGTCCGTATCGACCGGCTCTATTATAATATCACATGACCTAACCCCTCAGGTGAACACCGTAAAACATTTTTTAAATAAAAACTGTGCTAAAAAAAAATCATTTTTTTGTCACCTTACATCACTGAAAGTGCAACACCAAGCGATGAAAAAGGCATATGCCCCCCCAAAATAGTATCAATCTAACAGTCACCTCATCCAACAAAAAATGAGCCTCTACCTAAGACAATCGCCCCCCCCAAAAAAAACATGGCTCTCAGACAATGGAGACACTAAAACATGACCTAACCTCTCACTGTAAAAAAATAAATAAAAAAATTAAAATAAAAAAACAGTGTGAAAAAGCATTTTTTTTACCCTACATCACAAAAAGTGTAATAGCAAGCGATCAAAAAATCATATGCACCCCAAAATAGTGCCAATCAAACCATCATCTCATCCCGCAAAAATGATAGCCTACCTAAGACAATCGCCCAAATACTGAAAAAACTATTGCGTCACTAAAATATGATTTTTTTTGTTTCAAAAATGATATCATTGTGTAAAACTTACATAAATAAAAAAAGTATACATATTAGGCATTGCCACGTCTGTAACGACCTGCTCTATAAAAATATCACATGACCTAACCCCTCAGTAGAACATCATAAACCAAATAAAAAATAAAAATGGTGTAAAAAAAACTTTTTGTGACTTTACATCACAAAAAGTGTAATAGCAAGCGATCAAAAAGTCATACGCACCTTTAAATAGTACCCAAAAAAATGAGCCCCTACATAAGACAGTCACCCAAAAAAATAAAATAAAATATGGCTTTTAGTATATGGAGACACGAAATTATTATATATTTTTTTAAAATGCTTTATTATGTAAAACTGAAACAAACAACCAAAGAAGTAGTCATATTGTCGCGTCCGTAACAACCTGCTCTATAAAAATACCACATGATTTAACCTGTCAGATGAACATTGTAAATAACAAAAAATAAAAACGGTGCCAAAACAGCTATTTTCTGTTATCTTGCCTCACAAAAAGTGTAATATAAAGCATCTAAAATCATATGTGCCCTAAAATAGTACCAACCAAACTGCCACCTTATCCCGTAGTTTCCAAAATGGGGTCATTTTTTGGGAGTTTCTACTCTGGAGGTGCATCAGAGGGTCTTCAAATGTGACATGGCAGCTTAAAATTATCCCAGTGAAATCTGCTTTCCAAAAACCATATGGCGTTCCTTTCCTTCTGCGCACTACCGTGTGCCCATATAGCAGTTTACGACCACATATGGGGTGTTTCTGTAAACTACAGAATCAGGGCAATAAATATTGAGGTTTTTTTGGCTGTTAACCCTTGCTTTTTTAGTGGAAATAATTGATTAAAATGGAAAATCTGCCAAAAAAGTGAGATTCAAAAATGTAATCTCCATTTTCCATTAATTCTTGTGGAACACCTAGAGGGTTAGCAAAGATTGTAAAATCAGTTTTGAATACTTTGAGGGGTGTAGTTTCTAAAATGGGGTAATTTTTGGGTGATTTCTATTGTGTAAGCCTCACAAAGTGACTTCAGACCAGAACTGTTCCTTAACCCCTTAGTGACCACCCATATGCCTTTTTAAGGCGGTCACTAAGGGGCCTTAGGCTGGGCCGCCGCGTTTTTACAGCGACCCAGTCTAAGCGCTTCACGGCTCCCCTGTGAAGTGCCGATTCCGGGCTGTTTAACCCTTTACATGCCGGGCACAATAGCTCCCGCTGCATGTAAAGTGGTGACAGAGGAAGCGGACTCTGAAAATGCGATCGCGGGGTGCTGATGTGTTGGGAAGCTTACCTTGCTTTCGATCAGGGCCCGGAGCCTGTCTGCAGTTATCCCCAGCAGGCTGTGCCTCTCTAGCGCAGCCTGCTGGTCAATCTTTAAATAGCATTGCTATTGAAATGTAATGCTTTATGGAGATAATGCATTACATTTTAAAAGCAATCAAAATACTGTATATTATAGTCCCCTTGTGGGACTTTTAAGTAGTAAAAAAATAGAAAAAAATACACATTTATTAAATAAAAAAAATTCCATAAGATAAAAAATATTCTTTTTTTTTCATTGAAAATACTCTTTTCAATGAAAAAAAAATCAAAAAGAAAATATCCCCCATATGTTTGGTATTGCCGCATCCGTAACGACCCGGACTACATAAATATTACATAAATTATCCCCTATGGAGAACACCGTAAAAAAAAATAGACAGAATTTCTAATTTATTCTTAGCTTACACCGAAAACAACGTAATAACAAGCGATCAAAAAGTGGCATTTACTCCAAAATAATACCAATAAAAAAATGCAAGTTGTCCCTCAAAAATCAAGCTCTCACACAACTCCATATAAAAAAAAAAATTATTTAGTATCACTGTAATCGTACTGACCCAGAGAATAAAGATATTATGTTATTTGTACGGAAAAATGAACGCCGTGAAATTTATAATGTATAAACACAGTGGCAGTATTGCTATTTTTCCCCATCTCCCTCCCAGAAAGAGTTAATAAAAGTTAATCAGAAAGTTATGTGTACCCCAAAATGGTGCCATTAAAAACTACAACTTGTCCCGTAAAAAACAAGCCCTCATAAAGCTATATAGACAAAAAAATTAAAAAGTTATAGCTCTTGGAACGAGACCATGAAAATAGGAAGAAAAACGCTTGGTCATAAAGGCCCAAACAGGCTTGGTCACTAAGGGGTTAAAAAGTAGGTTTTGGAAATTTTCTGAAAATTTCAAGATTTGCTTCTAAACTTCTAAGCCTACTAACGTCCCCAAAAAATAAAATGTAATTCACAAAATTATCCAAACATGAATTAGACATATGGGGAATATAAAGTAGTAACTTTTTTTGGAGTTATTAATATCTATTATAAAAGTAGAGAAATAGAAATTTGGAAATTTGCTAATTTTTCCAAATGTTTAGTAAATTTGGTATTTTTTTATAAATAAAAATTAATTTTTTTTACTCAATTTTACCACTGTAAAAGTACAATATGTGATGAGAAAACAGTCTCAGAATGGCCTAGATAAGTAAAAGCGTTTTAGAGTTATTACCACATAAAGTGACACTGGTCAGACTTGCTAAAAATGGCCTGGGCAGAAAGGTGAAAAATGGCGTGGTCCTGAAAGGGTTAAAGGGATATTCTTCTTGTATTTGGGAAAATAGAGGTTCTTGGTACATTAGAACTGGCACAGTAAAGCTTATATTACACCTGCAGATAATCGTGAAGATCACCCCAACAAGTTTGCAAGATTGGCAGATGAGGGGGATGTCGGTTCAGGGACAGCACTGCTGCAGCCAGACACTTTCTCTGCCAGTCAGGGGAATGTTGGATCCAGTAAGCAGGGGACCAGGAGAGCAGGGCAGACAGGTGCAGGTAGTGAGAGACTCAATTATTAGGGGTACAGATAGGGTGATCTGTCACAAAGACCGGGATCGTCGAACAGTGTGCTGTCTTCCTGGCGCTCGATTTTGAAACATCATGGATTGGGTTGACAGATTACTGGGAGGGGCTGGAGGAGATCCAGCAGTCATGGTCCATATCAGAACCAATGACAAAGTTAGATGAAGGTGGAGCGTCCTTAAAGATGATTTTAGGGATTTAGGTCAAAAGCTAAGGGCAAGGACCTCAAAGGTAGTATTTTCCGAAATACTGCCTGTACCACGAGCCACACAAGAAAGGCAGCAGGAGATTAGGGAGGTTAACAAGCGGCTTAAGAACTGGTGTAGGAAGGAGGGGTTTGGGTTCCTGGAGAACTGGGCCGACTTCTCTCTCGGCTACAGTCTCTATCGTAGGGATGGGCTGCACCTCAATAGGAAAGTGGCAGCTGTGTTGGGGGAGAAGATGTCTAGAAGGTTGGAGGAGTGTTTAAACTAGGGACTGGTGATGAGGGTAATTATGTTATAGGAGGGGAAGATAGTGCAGATAGAGACCTGGGGCAGGAATAGAAGGAGGGACTAGAACAGTTCAGAAGGAAAGGTGTAGGGTAAAACATATACATAAACTTCTTAAATGTATGTATACTAATGCCAGAAGCCTGACTAATAAAACTGGGGAACTGGAATTAGTGATGTGTGAGGAAGACTATGACATAGTGGGAATAAGACATGGCTGGATGGTAATTATGACTGGGCAGTTAATCTACAAGGTTACAGTCTGTTTAGAAAGGATCACCAAAACCGGAGAGGCGTAGGGGTCTGCCTTTATGTAAAGTCCTGTCTAAAGCCCACAGTACGAGAATATGTAAGTGAAAGACATGAACATGTGGAGTCACTGTAGGTAGAAATTCGTGGAGGTAAAAACAATAATAAATTACTAATAGGAGTTTATTATAAACCACCTAATACACCAGAGTCCACAGAAAAGCGGAAAATCATAATGAGGTTGTTATTATGGGGAACTTAAACTACCCAGATATAGACTGGGAAACTGAAACCTGTACATCTCATAAAGGAAACAGGTTGTTGGCAATAACTAAAGACAATTACCTTTCCCAACTGGTTCAGGACCCGACTAGAGGGACGGCCATACTAGACTTAGTATTAACCAATAGACCTGACAGAACAACAGATGTGCAGGTTGGGGGACACCTGGAAAATGGTGACCATAAAGTAATAACCTTCCAATTATCATTCATAAGAGTGTTTCTTCAGCGAGGAACAAAAATATCAAACTTCAAAAAAGCAAAATTTAGCCAATTAGGAGAGAGGCCATAGGCCTAACTAACTGGGGCAAAGTCCTCAAAAATAAACATACAGCCACAAAATGGGATATTTTTAAAAGCATCCTAAAATCTAATTGTGAGAGGTACATACCTTATAAGAATAAAAGGTTAAGGAATAAGAAGAAACCAATGTGGATGAATAGAAGTGTAAAGAAAGTGTAGTGTCCCACTACGTAAATGTGGGCACTACACAAGGGTCAATTGGGTCATGTTGTTCCCCACCTTTAGTGGAACATGGTCATGGTATTTTGTATTGCATTTTAATGTATGTTGTCATGTTATATCCTGTGTACCAGGCCTGTTAGGGGTGTAGTTCCTCCTCCTAGGCAGTAGAGGGAGCTAGGGAACCCCCTAGTATATATAGTCAGGTCCAGTTAGGAGTGTGTAGTTAGAAGCCAGTGTGCACTTTAGCTAGAGAGCAGCTGAAGTTCAGCTTCTAACATGCAGCTAGATAGCCAAGGTTTCTAGCTTGCACTCAGGAGAAGAGGTTGCCTCCTGAAGTACCCTGCATCTTGCCAAGTACAGAGCAGAGCCAATTTTTATCCAGCCAAGTAGAAAGCTGAAGGGCAGAAGGATATTTACAGCAAAAGGATTTATACCAGAGGGAGGTTTCCCTACCCAAGGATAAAGCCAGCTATAGGGCATATGGGCCTTGGAAAAAGCCAGACAGGATCTGAAGAAAGTACAGCCTGATCTGTGAGTGTTTATTCCCTCTGAGTATCTTGCAAAGACTTTGCCTGCCATTTATGTGAAGCCTGCCTGTTGCCAAGATTTAGCATTTGGAACTAACTGAAGCCTGTATATAGTTGAACTGTTTCAGTAAAAAGGAGTTCTGGTTCACTGCAACTGTGTGTACCTCAGTTATTCCTACAATAAATCGGTGTGCCACCCAGGGCACCTCACCTACCACCAGGCCTGGTCCCTATACCCAGAGAGTGCCCCAGAGGATCTATGTGCCAGCCTCTCCATCACTGCGGTACGCCTGCCCAGGGTATATAAAAAAATCGTGAGTACCACTAGCAACCCTCGTTCAGTTAACTGTCCCCTGTGACCTCACATTCGCTCACCCTGCAGGACTGGCGTATTGCAAAAGCAATAAATGACAAAAAGAAAGCATTTAAATCACTAAAACAGGAGGGCAGTGAGAAAGCACTGAAAAACTATAAGGAAAAAAATAGAATATGTAAAAAAACTAATAAAAGCGGCCAAACTAGAGACCAAGAGATTAATTGCTAAAGAGAGCAAAGCTAACCCTAAAATGTTCTTCAATTATATAAATAGTAAAATGTATACATCTGAAGGTGTTGGCCCTTTACAGAGTGATGAGGGAAGAGTTGCAGAGAGCGATGAGGAGAAAGCAAAGCTATTAAATATTTTTCTCTCCACTGTATTCACTGAAGAAAATAAACTGTCAGATGAAATGCAGAATGTAAAAGTAAATTCCCCAACAAAAGTGCCCTGTCTGACCCAGGAAGAAGTACAGCGGCGTCTTAAAAAGATTAAAATAGACAAATCGCCAGGACCAGATGGCATACATATCAGCATGAATTCATAAGGGATCAGTCATGTCAAACTAATTTAATCCATTTCTATGAGGAGGTAAGTTCTAGACTTGACAGCGGCAAATCAATGGATGTCATATATCTGGACTTCTCCAAAGCATTTGACACTGTAACGCATAAAAAGTTAGTATATAAAATGAGAATGCTCGGACTGGGAGAAAATGTCTGTATGTAGGTAAGTAACTGGCTCAGTAATAGAAAACAGAGGGTGGTTATTAATGGTACACACTCAGATTGGGTCACTGTCACTAGTGGAGTACCTCAGGGGTCAGTATTGGGCCCTATCCTCTTCAATACATTTATTAATGATCTTGTAGAAGGCTTGCACAGTAGAATATCAATATTTGCAGATTACACTAAACTGTGTAAAGTAATTGACATGAAAGAGGACAGTATACTGCTACAGATGGATCTGGATAGATTGGAGGCTTGGGCAGAGAAGTGGCAGATGAGGTTTAACACTGACAAATGTAAGGTTATGCACATGGGAAGGAATAATGCAAGTCACCCGTACATACTAAATGGTAAAACACTGGGTAACACTGACATGGAAAAGGACCTAGGAATTTTAGTGAACAGCAAACTAAGCTGTAAAAACCGGTGTCAGGCAGCTGCTGCCAAGGCCAATAAGATAATGGGTTGCATCAATAGCGGCATAGATGCCCGTGATGAGAACATAATCCTACCACTTTACAAATCACTGGTCAGACCACACATGGAGTACTGTGTGCAGTTCTGGTCTCCTGTGAACAAGGCAGACATAGCAGAGCTGGAGAGGGTTCAGTGGAGGGCAACTAAAGTGATAACTGGAATGAGGGAACTACAGTAACCTGAAAGATTATCAAAATTATTCACTTTAGAAAAAAGACGACTGAGGGGAGATTTAATTACTATGTATAAATATATCAGGGGTCAGTACAGAGATCTATCCCATCATCTATTTATCCCCAGGACTGTGACTGTGACGAGGGGACATCCTCTGCGTCTGGAGGAAAGAAGGTTTGTACACAAACATAGAAGAGGATTCTTCACGGTAAGAGCAGTGAGACTATGGAACTCTCTGCCTGAGGAGGTGGTGATGGTGAGTACAATAAAGGAGTTCAAGAGGGGCCTGGATGTATTTCTGGAGTGTAATAATATTACAGGCTATAGCTACTAGAGATGGGTTGTTGATCCAGGGAGTTATTCTGATTGCCTGATTGGAGTCGGGAAGGAATTTCTTCCCCTTAAATGGGGAAAATTGGCTTCTACCTCACGTTTTTTTTCCCCGCCTTCCTCTGAATCAACTTGCAGGATGACAGGCCGAACTGGATAGACAAATGTCTTTTTTCAGCCTTATATACTATGTTACTATGATCATTGCTGACAAGGAATCGTATGAAAGCTCGTTAGTGATGATCTGGCAGTTCACTGAGTAATTGGAATCTTTCAATATGTTTAGAAATCATTGTTTGCCGATAGCAGATCGTGGTGTGCAATCACAGTCTGCTGTCGGCAATGAATCAGTATGGGGACAAATGATGGCATTAGCGATCGCTCCTCCCCTTACTATGGAGGAGATCGATGCATGTAATAGCAGGCGCTGGCCGTTACGAAATGCTTCCCTGTCTTGGTCTATATTTATTTTGACGCATTTATCCCTCCTATGTCATTTTATCAAATAGCTGTGGCACTTTGCACTTTATGTATATTGACTGTGGGCTGTGATTTATTACCCTGTTTTTTACAGCTAAGGGAGTTTTTATTGCTAGTTATATGTATTATAATGTGACAGACCTGTGGATATTTATCCTGTGTGATTTAAAGCTGCTAATGTATACGGATTTCTATGTTTTATACAAGTGTATGTCCAATAAAAAAAATTGTGATTCTATATTACATGCTGTTCTGAGTCTAGTTATGGGTTAATACTTGTAGTTAGCTTGGACAGCAATATACCAGGCATTTTTTCGCTTCGTGATTTGGGTGCGAGATCAGGGCTGGCAGCAAAGGATTAGTACAGGTCAGAGAGTCAATATCCAGTAAACGGGAAGAAGTCAGTACACAAGCAGACAAATACATACTGTACATCTTTGCAGGAACTAGAAAAGGTAACGTATTGCACAGACACCCTCCCATAGGGGGAGATGCCTTAAGTACCCAGGAGTGACCAGCCATTGGCTGGTGTGAATTAAGGTGCGCACGCTGGCCCATCATTTTATTTTTTAAGTTAAAAACAGTCCAAAAGTGCCTTCTTTTTTGTCTTCTGAACTGTAAATGGTGACCGCCAATTTGAGAGTTTATAAATCTCAAACGTAAGGATTTTTGTGGGTTACCCAGGGAACCACAAGCTTGATATATCATTGCTAAAGTCCACACCACCTCACAAAGGTTTGTTTTGAAGAAATGGAGAATACCTTGAACTGCACCTCAAGTTAGCCTGCCCCAACCTACTAATGGCCTCCTGGAATTGTTCTCTGCAAGCGTCTTCCAACGTCCTCAAGTCGATTTTGGTTTCTCCTCTCTTTATACAACTTATTGTCCATCTCATAAAAGGCAGCTGTCTACTAACCTGCTGCCAGCTGGCCCAGGAACCAGCATCGAGGTCTTTGATTAATCCAGACATTGTACTATGTGTAGTTACAGACAATCATGCCAATATCAGAATTTTTATCTGATCATACTTGAAATACTTGAATCTTGGCTAAATTTATAAAGCAAGGACCAAGATCCCATATTTTGTACATTGTGGACTTCAACTTCTTAGATACTCCTCTGTCTCACAGTCTGCTCACATGAAACTGACTTGCAATGAATAGGAAGCTATGCTTTTCTGTAGTACATGTGATCAGGTTTGGGTCTATCAGTGCAGAAATAATACCTTGGACCTTGTGAAGGAAGGAGCTCTGACTAAACCTGACGTCACTGTCACTTTATATCAACAGAAAAAGTAAAACGTACCATTCTTCCTTTTAACGTCCTAGTCTTCATACAGTATTGACTGCACCTGACATTCCTGTCAGCTCACATTATGATATACAGAATGTATTGCGGATTTACATAGCGGAGCTCGGCACCCTTGATGGGAACTGACAATGACGTCAAAGACAGTCAGCATTCTGGAAGCCCATAGCAAATTTACATACTGGCATTTCATGACCTTTAATGTGTCTTACAAAAGGTCTGGTGTTAGCACACTTTGCTTTGTGGAAAGGAACTTAAGTGCCTTGTTAGAGATGCTCTACTGATATCTGTCACTAGAGTTGAACCCTGAGAGACATTGTCTGCTGCCTTGGAAATGAGAATACTCTTTATGCTCAGTTTCATTTACCTGAGGCTTGCCTGCCTCCTGACTCTTCTAACAGTGTGCTGTTTACAGCATATCTTCCTCTAGGCCCAGTGAGGAAATCCTACCACAAGGTCTTGGGTGCACTGATCCTAGCATAAAAACCGAAAGTCATGGTCATGTTACTCATCTTACGCCCCTCCAGTGATGCCTTCCCGACCTCTTGACACAACCTTCCTGTAGGCATTCCTGAAGGCGCGACATGGCAATTGCAACCCGACACATAAAAATATCTTTGTACTCTGTAAGCCAGTGAATATAAATTATAAAAAAAGAGATTTCTTAGTAGTTGATAACTTTTAATAGCTAACTGATGACCAAATGGCAAACTTTCAAGACTACTAATAACATAATAATAATAATCATCTTTATTTATATAGCACCACCATATTCCGCAGCGCTTTACAATTCAGAAGGTTCATGTACAAATCAAAATAACCATAGCTGAATTACAGGCTAATATATAATTGAAATAGTAAGCGTGATGGCCCTGCTCTCAAGTGCCTACATTCTATGAAGAAATAGGAGTGACACAGAAGGTATTTTATAAGGTGGTCAAGCCATCGTTGCACTAGATAGAATGGTGCAAACAGAGCTGCATGAGCTAGTGAATTGAGTGTGGTGATTACTGTCAGGAGATGGAGTTAGTGTCACCAGCAGACATCTGAGAAGCTCTGTCAGACGTTCTTCAGAACCTCCTGCTTGAGGTTCCTTTTGTTTTGCTTTCGTTTTCTCATCTCGTTAGCCTCTCTCAGCTGTCATGTAGTTGCACTGATTGCATCCCTTTAAATCCCTTCCCATACTGCATCACTTTGCGGTTTATACAACTTCCTGGAGTGTGTGCATGCTGGATGCTACTACTGAGTCTTCTACAGATAAGTTTTGTTCATTCATTTGTGTTTTCCTGTTTGCTGGATCCCAGGTGACCCTGACTCCCTCCGTATCAAGTGTAGGGAGCCAGTGGTCGTGTCCCCTCACTATTATAGGGTGTTCAGGTGTTATACAGTCGAGGAACGAGGGCTTTCCCTTTGGTTCCTTAGTTTTGGATCCAGTCAGTCGGATCTTCATTTTGTGTCTTCTAGTTTTCTGTACACCTTCCGTGACAGTTAGGCCTTGAAGAACGGGGGGGGGGGGGGAGGGGTAAATGGGGAACAGTCAGTTTAGGGAACATGATAAGAATGCCTGAAGAGACACATTTGAAGCTAAGGAAGTTGGGAATTAACCTGATTGTCCAGGGCAGTGCATTCCAGAGAGCTGATGCAGCTCAGGAAGTCCTTAAGCTGGGAGAGAGGATTGAATTTTGCAGTATGTTAATCTTAGATCCTTGGCAGAACAAAGAACATGAGTAGGGTAGTAGACAGAAATGAGGAAGGAACTGTGGAGAGCATTGTGGGTGAGGAGTTTGAACTGTATTCTGTGGTGGACAGGCAACCAGTGAAGTGACTGGAACAGGCTAGAGGCATCAATGTAGTGGGTGGACGCACAGATGATCCTGGCTGCTGCATTTAGGACAGACTGAAGGGGGAGAGTTTAGTGAGGGGAAGACTAATTAGTAATGAGCTACAGTAGTCAAGATGGAAATGAATCAAAGCAAGAAGGATAGTTTGAGCTTTTTCCACCAAGAGAAAAGGGCGGATTTTGGAGATGTTCTTGAGGTGCAGATGACAAGAGCATGCAAATTATTGAATATGGGAAACAAAGGAAAGCTCTGAGTTGAACATAACTCCAAGACACCGGGCATGTTGCTTACGAGTTATGGTAGTACCATCAGCTGAAATTGACATATCAAGTTTAGTTAGGTTAGTAGATGGGAGGAATACAATACATTTAGTTTTGGAGAGATTCCGTTTTAGGTAGAGAGATGGCATGATTTTAGAGACAGCTGCCAGACTATCACTAGTGTTTTTTTTTTGCACTGCTGGAGTGATGTCACAGGATGAAATATATAGTTGGGTATCATCAGCATAGAGATGGTAGTGAAAAACAAATCTGCTGATGGTCTGTCCAATCAGGGCTGTATAGAGACAAAAGGACTTAACCCTGAGGAACCCCAACAGCAAAAGGAAGAGAAGAAGTAGAACCTGAAAATGATAAACTGAAAGAATTACCAGAGAGGTAGGAAGAAAACCAAAAGAGAGCGGTGTCATTAAGGCCAATAGAGTGTAGCATTGTGAGGAGAAGTTGACTACCATATCAAATAGTAAAAGTTTGAAACCGCGCTGCTAAATATTCAGTCAGATGCTGCACAAGTGAAAGAATTAGGGTATTAGCCTTCGTCCTCCTCTCTCAAGGGTTCGATCCTCCTCAGACCGCCTCCTCTGTAGGATTAAATGACCAGCATATAGTGAAGTACCCTCTTAGTTGTTAATCAAAAAGGTTTTATTCTACTCACAGACAATGGTAGATAATGGGCATATCACAATAGTAAAATCAACTCGAACTCCTGCCCGACCCGGGTTTCGCTCTCTGGCTTCCTCAGGGGCGACAACTGCGCATGTCCACAGCTGGGCCCTTTAAATAGCCCAGTCTCCCATTATCAAGTCATGGGAGTCATAGCCCAATCAAAACATCTTAAAATCCATCATAAAATACAATGCTTATAACATATCCTTAGTAAGAACATTCATCTCACCATAAAACAATATCAACCAGTACGCCAAACTATATCAAAATCGGTTAGAAATTTCTAAATTACACGATATATCTTTCACTGTCATATTGCCGCAGCCTTATAATGTATATAACCTCATCAGCACATTTTAATTGTCCCCTTTTCACTAGACCGCATTTATATATTACAGTAATTTCTTTTTCCACAGTATTTGTCCGCATTACTTTGAAAATCTTTTAGTATACCGCATTCTTACTTCTCTTATACCATTCATCACGCACTCACCTAATTCCATCTCCACCCACTATTGGTCACGTTACTCCAGACGGCCTCACCCCGCCCCTTCCCATTCATAAACTTCATACAACATGATCCAACTACCATTCACTAATCACTCCTCATGACGTTTCCTGGAAGGTCCTCAACACAAGGTAACATCTTTACTATTTGATTCCTTATGAGCACGACTTCTTATTTTATACTTTATATTAAACATGGCTTCAAATCAAACTCTATATTTTTAAGCCTCTCGGCTGCAAGGTCCCCAGTTGGTAGATCCATTGTACTTCTTTTCGGTTAATTTGCAACAACGAATCGCCTCCTCGCCAGTGTGGTTTAACCACTTCCACCCCAGCAAACTTCAAGCCCCGTGGATTCTTGCCATGCATGAGCTTGAAGTGGGCTGATACACTATGGCTCATCAATCCTCTCTTGATATTCCCTATGTGTTCCTGTATCCTCACCTTTAATTTCCTCACCGTTCTACCCACGTATTGGAGTCCACAAGGGCACTCCAATACGTAGATAATGCCCTCGTTTTCACAAGAACAATTTCCCTTTATTTTGAATTCTCCTCCATTTTTTGGGGATACAATGCAGTTCAGTGTTCTCAATCTTCCTTTTGTATTCCGGTTTCTACATCCGATACAGAACCCACACCATGTAAACTTCCCTCCCTCCTTACCCCGCTTTTTATCCACTGGGGGAATGGCACTATGCACCAGCTTAGTTTTAATACTTGGAGCCTTTTTAAAAATAAATGACGGGTTCTCAGGTATAGCCTTTCCTAGTATGGGGTCATTTCTGAGTGTTCCCCAGTTTTTTCTAACAGCTTTTTTAACAATGTCCGACATTGAGCTATACCTTGTTATAAAGGAAAATCTATAATCTTTCTCATTCTTTTTTACTTTCACCTTCCCCTTTTCCCCCTTCTTCTCATCTTCTACAGTCTGGATGTACTCTTCCAGGCTACCTTCTTCATATCCCCGTTCCAGAAATCAATCTTTCAACACCTTACATTGCAGTCTATAATCCTCCACTGTAGTGCAGTTTCGGGCCATTCTTTTAAATTGCCCTTTTGGTATACCTTTAAGCCATGGTTGATAGTGGCAGCTTTTTATGTCAATATATGAATTGACATCCGTCTCTTTAAAAAAGGAACTGGTTTTGTAGCTACCATCCTCAATTCTTATACACAAATCCAAGAAATTGATTAAACATTGCTAAATTCCCCCACAAACCGCAAGTTCCATGCATTATTGTTGAGCTGGTGGATGAATGCCCCAAGTCCCTCCTTCTCTCCTTCCCACACTAGGAGGCAGTCATCGATATATCTCCTCCAGAGGGTCAACCTGCCTCTGGAGGTGTCCGCCCCTAGTGTGGGAAGGATAGTAGCCTCCTCCCATGCCCCCATAAAAATATTGGTGAAACTGGGGGCGAATTTCGCCCACATCGCCATACCAACACACTGTACGTAATGAGAGTCCTGGAACCAAAAGTAATTATGTTCAAGGCAATAGTCCAAACACTTCAAGATGAAATCCCCCTGTAGATCACCTATTTTGGGGTCTCTTTTAATTCTGTTTTCTACCGCTTTAATACCAAGATCTTTCGGAATTACTGTATACAGGGATGCCACATCAACTGTGGCCATCCATGTATTCGGTGTGGGAGGGCTCAGGTTTTTCATTAACTGTATTACCGACTCAGTGTCTTTGAGGTGTGAGGGGTTTTGAGTAACATAACCCTGTAAATAGAAGTCTATGTATTCCGTTATTCTACATGTCAAAGAATTCAACCCCGAGACTATCGGCCTCCCCGGGGGGTCAGTGAGGCTTTTGTGCACCTTCGGCAGGTGATATATCACAGGCACAATTGGGTGTGACACGGTTAAATATTCAAACTCCTTTTTGTTTAATACCCCTTTTTTGTGGCCATCATTTAATAAGCCATCCAGTATTTTTTTATATTCCAATGTGGGGTTATTTTTCAACCTTTTATATGTAACCTCATCCGATACCAATCTCAACATTTCAGCCTCGTATTTGTCTCTATTCATCACAACCACCCCACCCCCTTTATCAGCGGGCTTAATTATTAGATCTGGATTCTGCTCCAGATCTTTTAAAGCCTTCCTTTCACCAAAGGTTAGATTGTATGATATCTTACTCGTATCCATTTCTTCTAATTCCTTCAATAAGCCTGTTTTGAATGCTTCTACACACTCATTATTGCGGTTTTTAGGGAAAAATTTTGATTTCTCTTTTAAATTTGTGTGCACAATTTCCTCCCTTTCCTCTACCTTTTTGTTTTGTGGGGCCGGGTTGTTCATCCAGTACTTTGCCATGTTGATCTTCCGAATAAATTTATGTATATCTAGGAACATCTCAAATTTATTTACCTTCTGACTAGGTGCGTATTTTAATCCTTTATTAAGGACATTCTTTTCATCTTCCGTTAACTCATGACTGCTCAGGTTGAAAATCCCTTTTACATTTCCTTGCTTTTCTTTGTTTTTGGGCTTGTTCTTTGTGGGGGAATTTAGCAATGTTTCAATCAATTTCTTGGATTTGTGTATAAGAATTGAGGATGGTAGTTACAAAACCAGTTCCTTTTTTAAAGAGACGGATGTCAATTCATATATTGACATAAAAAGCTGCCACTATCAACCATGGCTTAAAGGTATACCAAAAGGGCAATTTAAAAGAATGGCCCGAAACTGCACTACAGTGGAGGATTATAGACTGCAATGTAAGGTGTTGAAAGATCGATTTCTGGAACGGGGATATGAAGAAGGTAGCCTGGAAGAGTACATCCAGACTGTAGAAGATGAGAAGAAGGGGGAAAAGGGGAAGGTGAAAGTAAAAAAGAATGAGAAAGATTATAGATTTTCCTTTATAACAAGGTATAGCTCAATGTCGGACATTGTTAAAAAGGCTGTTAGAAAAAACTGGGGAACACTCAGAAATGACCCCATACTAGGAAAGGCTATACCTGAGAACCCGTCATTTATTTTTAGAAAGGCTCCAAGTATTAAAACTAAGCTGGTGCATAGTGCCATTCCCCCAGTGGATAAAAAGCGGTGTGGGTTCTGTATCGGATGTAGAAACCGGAATACAAAAGGAAGATTGAGAACACTGAACTGCATTGTATCCCAAAAAAAGGAGGAGAATTCAAAATAAAGGGAAATTGTTCTTGTGAAAACGAGGGCATTATCTACGTATTGGAGTGCCATTGTGGACTCCAATACGTGGGTAGAACGGTGAGGAAATTAAAGGTGAGGATCCAGGAACACATAGGGAATATCAAGAGAGGATTGATGAGCCATAGTGTATCAGCCCACTTCAAGCTCATGCATGGCAAGAATCCGCGGGGCTTGAAGTTTGCTGGGGTGGAAGTGGTTAAACCACACTGGCGAGGAGGCGATTCGTTGTTGCAAATTAACCGAAAAGAAGTACAATGGATCTACCAACTGGGGACCTTGCAGCCGAGCGGCTTAAATATAGAGTTTGATTTGAAGCCATGTTTAATATAAAGTATAAAAAAAGAAGTCGTGCTCATAAGGAATCAAATAGTAAAGATGTTACCTTGTGTTGAGGACCTTCCAGGAAACGTCATGAGTAGAGTTGAGCGAACACCTGGATGTTCGGGTTCGAGAAGTTCGGCCGAACATCCCGGAAATGTTCGGGTTCGGGATCCGAACCCGATCCGAACTTCGTCCCGAACCCGAACCCCATTGAAGTCAATGGGGACCCGAACTTTTCGGCACTAAAACGGCTGTAAAACAGCCCAGGAAAGGGCTAGAGGGCTGCAAAAGGCAGCAACATGTAGGTAAATCCCCTGCAAACAAATGTGGATAGGGAAATGAATTAAAATAAAAATTAAATAAATAAAAATTATCCAAAATCAATTGGAGAGAGGTTCCATAGCAGAGAATCTGGCTTCCCGTCACCCACCACTGGAACAGTCCATTCTCGGATATTTAGGCCCCGGCACCCAGGCAGAGGAGAGAGGTCCCGTAACAGACAATCTGGCTTCATGTCAGCAGAGAATCAGTCTTCATGTCATAGCAGAGAATCAGGCTTCACGTCAGCCACCACTGCAACAGTCCATTGTCATAAATTTAGGCCCAGCACCCAGGCAGAGGAGAGAGGTCCCGTAACAGAGGATCTGGCTTCATGTCAGCAGAGAATCAGTCTGCATGTCATAGCAGAGAATCAGGCTTCACGTCAGCCACCACTGCAACAGTCCATTGGCATATATTTAGGCCTAGCACCCAGGCAGAGGAGAGAGGTCCCGTAACAGACAATCTGGCTTCATGTCAGCAGAGAATCAGTCTGCATGTCATAGCAGAGAATCAGGCTTCACGTCAGCCACCACTGCAACAATCCATTGGCATATATTTAGGCCTAGCACACAGGCAGAGGAGAGAGGTCCCGTAACAGACAATCTGGCTTCATGTCAGCAGAGAATCAGTCTGCATGTCATAGCAGAGAATCAGGCTTCACGTCAGCCACCACTGCAACAGTCCATTGTCATAAATTTAGGCCCAGCACCCAGGCAGAGGAGAGAGGTCCCGTAACAGACAATCTGGCTTCATGTCAGCAGAGAATTAGTCTGCATGTCATAGCAGAGAATGAGGCTTCACGTCAGCCACCACTGCAACAGTCCATTGGCATATATTTAGGCCTAGCACACAGGCAGAGGAGAGAGGTCCCGTAACAGACAATCTGGCTTCATGTCAGCAGAGAATCAGTCTGCATGTCATAGCAGAGAATGAGGCTTCACGTCACCCACCACTGCAACAGTCCATTGGCATATATTTAGGCCTAGCACACAGGCAGAGCAGAGAGGTCCCGTAACAGACAATCTGGCTTCATGTCAGCAGAGAATCAGTCTGCATGTCATAGCAGAGAATGAGGCTTCACGTCACCCACCACTGCAACAGTCCATTGGCATATATTTAGGCCTAGCACACAGGCAGAGCAGAGAGGTCCCGTAACAGACAATCTGGCTTCATGTCAGCAGAGAATCAGTCTGCATGTCATAGCAGAGAATGAGGCTTCACGTCACCCACCACTGCAACAGTCCATTGGCATATATTTAGGCCTAGCACACAGGCAGAGCAGAGAGGTCCCGTAACAGACAATCTGGCTTCATGTCAGCAGAGAATCAGTCTGCATGTCATAGCAGAGAATGAGGCTTCACGTCACCCACCACTGCAACAGTCCATTGGCATATATTTAGGCCTAGCACACAGGCAGAGCAGAGAGGTCCCGTAACAGACAATCTGGCTTCATGTCAGCAGAGAATCAGTCTGCATGTCATAGCAGAGAATGAGGCTTCACGTCACCCACCACTGCAACAGTCCATTGGCATATATTTAGGCCTAGCACACAGGCAGAGCAGAGAGGTCCCGTAACAGACAATCTGGCTTCATGTCAGCAGAGAATCAGTCTGCATGTCATAGCAGAGAATGAGGCTTCACGTCAGCCACCACTGCAACAGTCCATTGGCATATATTTAGGCCTAGCACACAGGCAGAGCAGAGAGGTCCCGTAACAGACAATCTGGCTTCATGTCAGCAGAGAATCAGTCTGCATGTCATAGCAGAGAATGAGGCTTCACGTCACCCACCACTGCAACAGTCAATTTTCATAAATTTAGGCCCAGCACCCAGGCAGAGGAGAGAGGTCCCGTAACAGAGGATCTGGCTTCATGTCAGCAGAGAATCAGTCTGCATGTCATAGCAGAGAATCAGGCTTCACGTCAGCCACCACTGCAACAGTCCATTGTCATAAATTTAGGCCCAGCACCCAGGCAGAGGAGAGAGGTCCCGTAACAGACAATCTGGCTTCATGTCAGCAGAGAATTAGTCTGCATGTCATAGCAAAGAATGAGGCTTCACGTCAGCCACCACTGCAACAGTCCATTGGCATATATTTAGGCCTAGCACACAGGCAGAGGAGAGGTTCATTCAACTTTGGGTAGCCTCGCAATATAATGGTAAAATGAAAATAAAAATAGGATTGAATGAGGAAGTGCCCTGGAGTCCAATAATATATGGTTATGGGGAGGTAGTTAATGTCTAATCTGGACAAGGGACGGACAGGTCCTGTGGGATCCATGCCTGGTTCATTTTTATGAACGTCAGCTTGTCCACATTGGCTGTAGACAGGCGGCTGCGTTTGTCTGTAATGACGCCCCCTGCCGTGCTGAATACACGTTCAGACAAAACGCTGGCTGCCGGGCAGGCCAGCACCTCCAAGGCATAAAAGGCTAGCTCTGGCCACGTGGACAATTTAGAGACCCAGAAGTTGAATGGGGCCGAACCATCAGTCAGTACGTGGAGGGGTGTGCACACGTACTGTTCCACCATGTTAGTGAAATGTTGCCTCCTGCTAACACGTTGCGTATCAGGTGGTGGTGCAGTTAGCTGTGGCGTGTTGACAAAAGTTTTCCACATCTCTGCCATGCTAACCCTGCCCTCAGAGGAGCTGGCCGTGACACAGCTGCCTTGGCGACCTCTTGCTCCTCCTCTGCCTTGGCCTTGGGCTTCCACTTGTTCCCCTGTGACATTTGGGAATGCTCTCAGTAGCGCGTCTACCAACGTGCGCTTGTACTCGCGCATCTTCCTATCACGCTCCAGTGCAGGAAGTAAGGTGGGCACATTGTCTTTGTAGCGTGGATCCAGCAGGGTGGCAACCCAGTAGTCTGCACAGGTTAAAATGTGGGCAACTCTGCTGTCGTTGCGCAGGCACTGCAGCATGTAGTCGCTCATGTGTGCCAGGCTGCCCAGGGGTAAGGACAAGCTGTCCTCTGTGGGAGGCGTATCGTCATCGTCCTGCCTTTCCCCCCAGCCACGCACCAGTGATGGACCCGAGCTGCGTTGGGTGCCACCCCGCTGTGACCATGCTTCATCCTCATCCTCCTCCACCTCCTCCTCATCCTCGTCCTCCTCGTCCTCCAGTAGTGGGCCCTGGCTGGCCACATTTGTACCTGGCCTCTGCTGTTGCCAAAAACCTCCCTCTGAGTCACTTCGAAGAGACTGGCCTGAAAGTGCTAAAAATGACCCCTCTTCCTCCTCCTCCTCCTCCTCCTCCTGGGCCACCTCCTCTTCCATCATCGCCCTAAGTGTTTTCTCAAGGAGACATAGAAGTGGTATTGTAACGCTGATAACGGTGTCATCGCCACTGGCCATGTTGGTGGAGTACTCGAAACAGCGCAACAGGGCACACAGGTCTCGCATGGAGGCCCAGTCATTGGTGGTGAAGTGGTGCTGTTCTGTAGTGCGACTGACCCGTGCGTGCTGCAGCTGAAACTCCACTATGGCCTGCTGCTGCTCGCACAGTCTGTCCAGCATGTGCAAGGTGGAGTTCCACCTGGTGGGCACGTCGCATATGAGGCGGTGAGCGGGAAGGCCGAAGTTACGCTGTAGCGCAGACAGGCGAGCAGCAGCAGGATGTGAACGCCGGAAGCGCGAACAGACGGCCCGCACTTTATGCAGCAGCTCTGACATGTCGGAGTAGTTGTGAATGAACTTCTGCACCACCAAATTCAGCACATGCGCCAAGCAAGGGATGTGCGTCAAATTGGCTAGTCCCAGAGCTGCAACGAGATTTCGCCCATTATCACACACCACCAGGCCAGGCTTGAGGCTCACCGGCAGCAACCACTCGTCGGTCTGTTGTTCAATACCCCGCCACAACTCCTGTGCGGTGTGGGGCCTGTCCCCCAAACATATGAGTTTCAGAATGGCCTGCTGACGTTTACCCCGGGCTGTGCTGAAGTTGGTGGTGAAGGTGTGTGGCTGACTGGATGAGCAGGTGGAAGAAGAGGAGGAGGAAGCCGAGAAGGAGGAGGTGGCAACAGGAGGCAAAGAATGTTGCCCTGCGATCCTTGGCGGCGGAAGGACGTGCGCCAAACAGCTCTCCGCCTGGGGCCCAGCTGCCACTACATTTACCCAGTGTGCAGTTAGGGAGATATAGCGTCCCTGGCCGTGCTTACTGGTCCACGTATCTGTGGTTAGGTGGACCTTGCTACAGATGGCGTTGCGCAGTGCACACTTGATTTTATCGGATACTTGGTTGTGCAGGGAAGGCACGGCTCTCTTGGAGAAGTAGTGCCGGCTGGGAACAACATACTGTGGGACAGCAAGCGACATGAGCTGTTTGAAGCTGTCTGTGTCCACCAGCCTAAATGACAGCATTTCATAGGCCAGTAGTTTAGAAATGCTGGCATTCAGGGCCAGGGATCGAGGGTGGCTAGGTGGGAATTTACGCTTTCTATCAAATGTTTGTGAGATGGAGAGCTGAACGCTGGCGTGTGACATGGTTGAGACGCTTGGTGACGGAGGTGGTGGTGGTGGTGTTGGTGGTACATCCCCTGTTTGCTGGGCGGCAGGTGCCAACGTTCCTCCAGAGGCGGAGGAAGAGGCCGAGGCGGCAGCAGCAGAATAGGCCGAGGCGGCAGCAGCAGAAGAGGTAGCAGGGGGAGCCTGAGTGACTTCCTTGGTTTTAAGGTGTTTACTCCACTGCAGTTCATGCTTTGCATGCAGGTGCCTGGTCATGCAGGTTGTGCTCAGGTTCAGAACGTTAATGCCTCGCTTCAGGCTCTGATGGCACAGCGTGCAAACCACTCGGGTCTTGTCGTCAGCACATTGTTTGAAGAAGTGCCATGCCAGGGAACTCCTTGAAGCTGCCTTTGGGGTGCTCGGTCCCAGATGGCGGCGGTCAGTAGCAGGCGGAGTCTCTTGGCGGCGGGTGTTCTGCTTTTGCCCACTGCTCCCTCTTTTGCTACGCTGTTGGCTCGGTCTCACCACTGCCTCTTCCTCCGAACTGTGAAAGTCAGTGGCACGACCTTCATTCCATGTGGGGTCTAGGACCTCATCGTCCCCTGCATCGTCTTCCACCCAGTCTTGATCCCTGACCTCCTGTTCAGTCTGCACACTGCAGAAAGACGCAGCAGTTGGCACCTGTGTTTCGTCATCATCAGAGACATGCTGAGGTGGTATTCCCATGTCCTCATCATCAGGAAACATAAGTGGTTGTGCGTCAGTGCATTCTATGTCTTGGGCTAGGTGGATGCCCTTGGGAAACCCTGCCAGCGGAGTCTTCAAACAGCATAAGAGACTGCTGCATAACTTGAGGCTGAGACAGTTTCCCTGGTATGCATGGGGGTGATGTGACAGACTGATGGGGTTGGTTTTCAGGCGCCATCTGTGCGCTTTCTGCAGAAGACTGGGTGGGAGATAATGTGAACGTGCTGGATCCACTGTCGGCCACCCAATTGACTAATGCCTGTACCTGCTCAGGCCTTACCATCCTTAGAACGGCATTGGGCCCCACCATATATCGCTGTAAATTCTGGCGGCTACTGGGACCTGAGGTAGTTGGTACACTAGGACGTGTGGATGTGGCAGAACGGCCACGTCCTCTCCCAGCACCAGAGGGTCCACTAACACCACCACGACCATGTCCACGTCCTCGTCCCTTACTAGATGTTTTTCTCATTGTTATGGTTCACCACAACAACAAATATATTATTTGGCCCAATGTATTGTATTCAAATTCAGCGGAATATAAATTTGAGGCCTAGTATTTAGGCGCTGGGTGACCGGTATGGATTTAGTGACAGAATTAGACTTGGAAATGCACAGAAGCGTGTGTGTGAAGTTATTCTGAATGACCCTATGTGCACCTTGAATATTATATACCCTTTTAGGGATAGATTTCAAATAGCTCTGATATAGCAGGAACCACTAAATTATGAAATTGCTAAATTGGGAATTGTACTTCAACCCAGAACAAAAAATGTGCTTTGACGGACACTAAATAACTTTCCCAGCCACAACAGGACAGCGGTAACGAGAGATTTAGCGGGATATAAATTTGAGGCCTAGTATTTAGGCGCTGGGTGACCGGTATGGATTTAGTGACAGAATTAGACTTGGAAATGCACAGAAGCGTGTGTGTGAAGTTATTCTGAATGACCCTATGTGCACCTTGAATATTATATACCCTTTTAGGGATAGATTTCAAATAGCTCTGATATAGCAGGAACCACTAAATTATGAAATTGCTAAATTGGGAATTGTACTTCAACCCAGAACAAAAAATGTGCTTTGACGGACACTAAATAACTTTCCCAGCTACAACAGGACAGCGGTAACGAGAGATTTAGCGGGATATAAATTTGAGGCCTAGTATTTAGGCGCTGGGTGACCGGTATGGATTTAGTGACAGAATTAGACTTGGAAATGCACAGAAGCGTGTGTGTGAAGTTATTCTGAATGACCCTATGTGCACCTTGAATATTATATACCCTTTTAGGGATAGATTTCAAATAGCTCTGATATAGCAGGAACCACTAAATTATGAAATTGCTAAATTGGGAATTGTACTTCAACCCAGAACAAAAAATGTGCTTTGACGGACACTAAATAACTTTCCCAGCTACAACAGGACAGCGGTAACGAGAGATTTAGCGGGATATAAATTTGAGGCCTAGTATTTAGGCGCTGGGTGACCGGTATGGATTTAGTGACAGAATTAGACTTGGAAATGCACAGAAGCGTGTGTGTGAAGTTATTCTGAATGACCCTATGTGCACCTTGAATATTATATACCCTTTTAGGGATAGATTTCAAATAGCTCTGATATAGCAGGAACCACTAAATTATGAAATTGCTAAATTGGGAATTGTACTTCAACCCAGAACAAAAAATGTGCTTTGACGGACACTAAATAACTTTCCCAGCCACAACAGGACAGCGGTAACGAGAGATTTAGCGGGATATAAATTTGAGGCCTAGTATTTAGGCGCTGGGTGACCGGTATGGATTTAGTGACAGAATTAGACTGGGATATGGCCAAAAAATAACCACACTATTGCTGGTTAAATGCACTTGGTGACGGGCGCAGCTTGCCCCTGATGTAGTATATGGCCAAAAAATGAACAGACTATTGCTGGTTAAATGCACTTGGTGTCACAGCTTGACCAACCACACTACTGAGGGTTAAATGCACTTGGTGACGGGCGCAGCTTGCCCCTGATGTAGTATATGGCCAAAAAATGAACAGACTATTGCTGGTTAAATGCACTTGGTGTGACAGCTTCACCCTGATGTAGGCTTTAGCCAAAAAACAACCACACCATTGAGGGTTAAATGCACTTGGTGACAGGCGCAGCTTGCCCCTGATTTAGTATATGGCCAAAAAATGAACAGACTATTGCTGGTTAAATGCACTTGGTGTGACAGCTTCACCCTGATGTAGGCTTTAGCCAAAAAACAACCACACCATTGAGGGTTAAATGCACTTGGTCGCAGCTTGGATGCACTTGGTCGCAGCACCGCACAAGACACAAAATGGCCGCCGATCACCCCATAAAAAAGTGACTGACAAACGGTCTGGGCAGCCTAAAAACAGTGAGTGAGCATTTGAGTATCAGCAGCTCAATGATGCACAGCTGCAGATCGATCGATTAATCAAGTGAAGTCCTTTGGAGGAGTTAATCTGCCTAATCTCGCCCTACTGTCGCATCCGCAACCTCTCCCTACGCTAATCAGAGCAGAGTGACGGGCGGCGCTATGTGACTCCAGCTTAAATAGAGGCTGGGTCACATGGTGCTCTGGCCAATCACAGCCATGCCAATAGTAGGCATGGCTGTGACGGCCTCTTGGGGCAAGTAGTATGACGCTTGTTGATTGGCTGCTTTGCAGCCTTTCAAAAAGCGCCAAGAAAGCGTCACAAAAGCGCCAAGAAAGCGACGAACACCGAACCCGAACCCGGACTTTTACGAAAATGTCCGGGTTCGGGTCCGTGTCACGGACACCCCAAAATTCGGTACGAACCCGAACTATACAGTTCGAGTTCGCTCATCCCTAGTCATGAGGAGTGATTAGTGAATGGGTAGTTGGATCATGTGGTATGAAGTTTATGAATGGGAAGGGGCGGGGTGAGGCCGTCTGGAGTAACGTGACCAATAATGGGTGGAGATGGAATTAGGTGAGTGCGTGATGAATTGTATAAGAGAAGTAAGAATGCGGTATACTAAAAGATTTTCAAAGTAATACGGACAAATACTGTGGAAAAAGAAATTACTGTAATATATAAATGCGGTCTAGTGAAAAGGGGACAATTAAAATGTGCTGATGAGGTTATATACATTATAAGGCTGCGGCAATATGACAGTGAAAGATATATTGTGTAATTTAGAAATTTCTAACTGATTTTGGATATAGTTTGGCGTATGGTTGATATTGTTTTATGGTGAGATGAATGTTCTTACTAAGGATATGTTATAAGCATTGTATTTTATGATGGATTTTAAGATGTTTTGATTGGGCTATGACTCCCATGACTTGATAATGGGAGACTGGGCTATTTAAAGGGCCCAGCTGTGGACATGCGCAGTTGTCGCCCCTGAGGAAGCCAGAGAGCGAAACCCGGGTCGGGCAGAAGTTCGAGTTGATTTTACTATTGTGATATGCCCATTATCTACCATTGTCTGTGAGTAGAATAAAACCTTTTTTATTAACAACTAAGAGGGTACTTCACTATATGCTGGTCATTTAATCCTACAGAGGAGGCGGTCTGAGGAGGATCGAACCCTTGAGAGAGGAGAACGAAGGCTAATACCCTGATTCTTTCACTTGTGCAGCGTCTGACTGAATATTTAGCAGCGCGGTTTCAAACTTTTACTACTTGACTTTCGAGTGTGAATTACCCACCACACTACACCGGAACCAGCAGCGCAAGTAACTGTCCGTGTTCTGGGACACAGGACTGACTTTTTCATTTTTAACCGACTACCATATCAAAGACTGGAGAGAGATCCAGAAGAATCATTAGAGAAGAGAAGGTCAGAAGATCATTAGATGCTTTGGTAGAGGGTGAAAGCAAGACTTTAAGGAGTCGAGAGTTAGCAGAAAGGTAGCTTATTAGGCAAGAGTAGACAGATGTTCTAGGAGTTTAGAGATGAAGAGGAGGTTACAGATAAGTTGGTAATTAGCAGCACAGGTTGGGTCAAGAGTAGGGATGAGCAAACCCGTGGAAGTTCGGGTTCCCCGAATTCGGCCTAACTTCAGGTCAAAGTTCGGAACCTGAACTTGACCCCGAACCCAGACCCCATTAAAGTTAATGGGGACCCGAACTTCACTTTATTATTTTCCATTATAACATGGTTATAAAGAAAAATAATAGCATTCTTAAGACAGAATGCTAAATAAAATGGACATTGAAGGCTTAAAAATAATAAAAAAACTCACCTCATCCACTTGATCGCGCAGTCGGTATCCTCTTTGTTCTTCTTTCTGCAGGACCTGCAAAAGGACCTGCGATGACGTCACCGCACTTACCACGTGGTGAGCGCAGTGATGTCATCTCAGGTCCTGCTGAATGAAGATAGAAGATGATACCGGCTGCGCTATCAAGTGGATGAGGTTTCTTATTATTTTTAACGCCTCAATGGCCATTTAATTTAGCATTTTGTCTTAAGAATGTGATTATTTTCTGTTATAACCATGTTATAATGGAAAATAATAAAATCACCCGAACAACGAACCTGAACACGAACTTTAGTGAAAAAGTCCTGGTTCGGGTCTGGGTACCCAAACTTGCAAAGTTCGGTCTGAACCTGAACTTTGAAGTTCGGGTTCGCTCAACCCTAGTCAAGAGGTCTCTTCGTCAGGCATGATATAACACAGCATCTGCAGTCGCATATTTACACACAAAAGTACATCGGAACTTAGTTTAAACTAAGGCTACTTTGACACTAGCATTTCTATTTTCCGGTATTGAGATCTGTCATAGATCTGAACAGAATGGATTGCTCTAAAATGCATTCCGTTGCGTTCTCATACCGGAGAGCAAACCGCAGCTTCCGGTATCGCGACCCTATGACAGATCTCAATACCGGAAAATAGAAATGCTAGTGTCAAAGTAGCCTTAGTTTAAACTGTCTAAATATTACACTGGCTAGTAAATCTGCCCATATGTGTGTAACACGACAAAAAAACACAAAAATTAATACACTAAAAAATAAAAAATAAAGTAAACACATTTACTTGTAGCTATTTAACTACTATGTGTAAAAATTATAAAAAATGATCAGTTAAATTCAGTTTTTAAGGGATTAATAGGTTATTACTGGTAATAAATTAACAAAACAGATTAACATGGCTCACACTCAGGGCTCATGCACATGACCGCATGTATTTTGCAGTCTGCAAAAAAAAACAAAAAACAGATCCACAAAAAATACGGATGACATCCGTGTGACATTGCATTGTTTTTTTGGCGGATCCATTGTAACTATGCCTATCCTTGTCCGCAATATGGACAAGAATAGGACATGTTCTATTTTTTGTGGAACGGACTTGCAGACATATGGAAACAGAATACACACAGAGTAATTTCAGTTATTTTTGTGGCCCCATTGAAATGAATGGTTCCACGTACAGGTCGCAAAAAATAAATAAAATGGAACAGACAAGGAAAAAAAATACATTCGTGTGCATGAGCCGTTACCTTACTGTATTGTTCTGGGCAGTTCTTTCACTTAAGTAATTTTATATCTCTGAAAACATCTTCTGAAGCCCAAGTCGGTAAATTGTTTACTTCTTTTTTTATCTTCTCCATAACCCAAATTAAAGGGGTTATCCCATGACTAATGTTAAAAATGAAAATCAGACATCATATAGCACATGGCAGTCTCTTTCTAACAAAGCTAGAGCCAGCCCTGTACCTCACATGGATCCAGAGAACTCCCCATTCATTGCTCTGCTAGATTTATATCAAGCTGGCAGCTCAAGGGGAGTGTCTTTTCTGCTGCAGCTCTGGGGGCGTGTCTCAACTCTCCCTATCACAGCTCAGTGGGCGTGTCTCAGCTCTCCCTATCACAGCTCAGGGGCGTGTCTCAGCTCTCCCTATCACAGCTCAGTGGGCGTGTCTCAGCTCTCCCTATCACAGCTCAGGGGGTGTCTCTCAGCTCTCCCTATCACAGCTCAGAGGGCGTGTCTCAGTTTTCCTTATCACAGCTCAGGGGCGTGTCTCAGCTCTCCATATCACAGCTCAGGGGCGTGTCTCAGCTCTCCCTATCACAGATCAGGGGGGCGTGTCTCAGCTCTCCCTATTACAGCTCAGGGGCGTGTCTCAGCTCTCCCTATCACAGCTCAGTGGGCGTGTCTCAGCTCTCCCTATCACAGCTCAGGGGGTGTCTCTCAGCTCTCCCTATCACAGCTCAGAGGGCGTGTCTCAGTTTTCCTTATCACAGCTCAGGGGCGTGTCTCAGCTCTCCTTATCACAGCTCAGGGGCGTGTCTCAGCTCTCCCTATCACAGATCAGGGGGGCGTGTCTCAGCTCTCCCAATCACAGTTCAGGAGGGAGTTGAAGGATGAAACTGGGCATGGGGCGGCGATCTCAGAGAGCAGGACAAAGAAATAAGAAAAAACTAACAGCAGGTGGCGCTATACAGATACATTTGATTGAATACCTCACATTACAAAAGTATTCATATCCAGGTGCTGGTTTGAAAACTGTAGAATATTTTCTCATGGGACAACCCCTTTAATATCAAGAATCTACAATGGTCTCGCTGCATGACATGATCCAAATTAACATGAAGACTTAAAAAAATTCTTCATTTTGCAATACAGTTCTATATTACACTGGTCTGACTGTGCGTCATCTATGGTATGGGTAGCGTAGCATGATTAAAATGAGTGTCCTTTCATTGGTCTGGATAAACATCATTACCGTTTTTGACCTGTGAGCACAGTACCAATTAAACATCGTCATTATTATCATCAATTAAGGAAATTTGTGAAGTTCGACGTCCCACGTGTTGTACCTCACATTACGTGCTCTCGTATCGGACGTTGCTATGTATCTGTGTTATTGCTCTGCGGCTACAACACATGGGCGCATGGCTTATACGGCCAAAACGATGTAGTACACCACTGAGAGAAGCAACTTCAGCGCACTGACTACGCGGTCAAAGCGTCCGAAATTTTAAGCTACCAGCAAGCAGGGTGAGTGAAGCTAATTACCGGGTGGGACGCCACCAGTACCAGCTAATAACAGATCACAGAACAGTGAGTAATATACTAATAGACTCACCATCTATACCTCATAACCCGTTGGCTACATTAATGTTATTTCAACAGCAAACAAGCTCTCCATGATGAACATTATGAAATATTAATCACTGTATCAAGATTTTTCATGGATGAGACATTAACCATTCAAGTGTTTACCGGCTACTTACCTGTGTGGATGAACGACTAATATTTTTAAAATGTACTTACCTTTGGGGATAAACCACCCAAACGAAGGTGGTACATATACAAATCAGAGTGGTGTATATATAGATGAATTATCAAAATTAACAGAGTGATTCACACAGACTGAGAGACTTAAACATTTCCACGATTATATATTTCTTTTTATCTGTCTTAAATATCTGGAGCAATGTGAACAAAGTTCAAGTCATTTCATCATATGCTATTTCAAGTATTAGTGTTTGAAAGCTACAGCAACAACTTTTGGAATTGAATAAAAAAAATTCAAACTATATCACAGGAAGCTTCAGTTGGGACTTTTCTTTATTATTTCATTTTATTTTTCATTTATTTTTCATTTTAACAATATTTTAAATATTATTATTTTTATTTTATACATACATTTCTAGAAATTATTTTTGTTTTGGGTTTACAGCTGACTTTTTTTAAACTTATATATCAGAATAAATGTGGATTGTATTAATTACTTTTATTAATTGCTTGAATTATATATGTTGGACCAGATGCTGAGTGCCTGTCTACTGTTTTCTATATGTGAGGTCACAGGGGTAGTTACTAAACCGAGGGTGTTCTTGGTACTCACAGTTTTTATATACCCTGGGCAGGCGTACAGCAGTGATGGAGAGGCTGGCACATGGATCCTCTGGGGCACTCTCTGTGTATAGGGACCAGGCCGGGTGGTAGGTGAGGTGCCCTAGGATTTGCAGGTTTAATGTGCCGGTGGCAAGATCCCTTTAAGTTCGTGACGCCAGTGCCGGTAACGGTCGCACACCGATTTGTTGTAGAAATAATTGAGGAACACAAGTTGCAGTGAACCAGAACTTCCTTTTTACTGAACAGTTTAACTATTTACAGTCCTTAGTTAGTTCCACATGTAAAAAGGTTGTAACAGGCAGGCTTTTTATAAACGGCAGGCAAAGTCCTTGCAAGATACTCAGAGGGAATAACACTTACAGATCAGGCTGTATTTTCCTCAGTTCTTGTCTGGCTTTCTCCAAGACCCATATGCCCTATTGCTGGCTTTATCCTTGGGTAGGGAAACCTTCCTCTGGTATATGTCTCCTTGCTGAAGAATATACTTCTGCCCTTTAGCTCTCTGTTTGGCTGGATTAGACTTGGCTCTGCACTGTTCCTTTCAAGGAACTTGCGTGGTGACGCAGCAAGAGACGCCAGGAGCCCAGAATGCTGCAGCGGAGAGAGATGCCGAGAGAGCATCGAACCACGTGCGCACCAACGCCATCCAGGACCGGATCATCGCCTGCAAATCAGAAATTAAAGGCATTATCCAGGAAAAGATAATGATGACTTATTCTCAGGATAGATCATCATTATCACATCAGTGGGGTCCAAATCACAGCAGCTCCGTCGATCAGCTGTTTCAGGGAGCCACTGCGCTCACTGAAGCTCTGGTGAGCAATGCAGACTCCTGGCAGTTTTCAAAGGATAGCGCCATACATTGTATAGTGGCAGTACTTGGTATTGCAGCTTAGCCTCTTTGACTCATTCTAACAGCTAATCGGCGGGGGTCACGGGTGTCGCACCCCCGCAGATCTGATGCTGATGACCTATCCTGATGATAAGTCGGATAAACCCTTTAAACGAATTTCAAGAAGTTTGCTCATCTCTAGTCTGGTCCATAGAACTCAATGGATAAGGCCAGCATATATGTTGAATGATATTCCTCGTATACATGCTTTACTTACCCAAGACTTTTTCCTGCTTTATGTCCCAATTTTTAATTCAGTTTTCACAACCGTTTCCCAAAACAGCTTTTCCTGCAATCCAGTATCAGAGAGCAGAGCGAATGTTTAGCTCTTGATGATGATGGTTAGACGAGTTTACAATGCTCTTTTTCATTCTTTTGTTTTATTTATGAACTGAGCGAGAGAACACAATTTGTTTGAATTAAGATAAGAATTTCAACATTGCATTCTTATAGGGAAAGTGTTTAAAAGAAAATGTAGGAATATGCACATAATAAATTATGCATCATATTTCCTCGCTTAGCAATAAGATATAAACAAGCAGAATCTTTGAAAAGAACCATAAGGTATATTCATCAAACAGACGATATTATCTCACGTGAGATACAATCACTTACCGCTGTGTGTTTTTCTGTAGACTTGTTCCATCAAAGAGTTTAAAATAACTCGCCGCTGATGAACCAGACTGAAATTTTTTTTTTTTTAACTTGCCATGCAGTGATATTGTCTTACCTTATTCACAAATGCACTGTGGTCGCTGATAATAATTGCACTGTTTAAGTAAAGTAACACAACAATTCCTGTTTACATATGTAACACCCCAGAGTGGCATTACTGCTCCTACGCCTTGCTTCTATCTGTGTATGCTAATATCATGTAATCTTGTGTATTTATTTCAGGTCCTATACACTGTGCATTTCTAATGTTTGTAACTGTTATGTTCAAATGTAATATACCTGGTTCACCAGCAGGTGGCAGCAAATACGGCAGAGCTACAGTTAGGTCGAATGGAGCTTTCCATTCCATTCTAACCCCCCTCTGTGGTAGGAGTGGGCGAGTCCCACTTCCTGCAGGAAGTGTAGGGACCAGTTTCTAGGAGCAGTTTTGCTTACCCCCTGCTAGGGGAAGGTGGGTGTGCTGGGCACGTCTCTGCTGAATGTGCGGCAAGCAAAGCCAGCCAGAGCACCTTCAGCTCTGTTGGATGTGGAGGCCACAGCTTAGAGACCCAGGAGCCAGGAGGAGAGTTCCTGTCACTGCCAGATCTCTGAGAAGCTCTGACAGACGTTCTTCAGTACCTCTTGCTTGAGGTTCTTTTGTTTTGGTTTCATTTTGTCATCTCGTTTCTCTCTCTCAGCTGTCATCTAGTTGCACTGATTGCATCCCTTTATATCCCCTCCCATACTGCATCACTTTGCGGTTTATACAACTTCCTGGATTGTGCTCTCTGCTAGATGCTGCAACTGCTGGTTCCTCAGTTAAGTCTTTTCCGTTATTTGTGTTTCCCTGTTGGCTTGATTCTAGGTGACCCTGACTCCCTCCGTATTAAGTGCACGGAGCCAGTGGTCGTGTCCCCTCACTATTGTAGGGTTTTCAGGTGTCACTCAGTCTAGGTACGAGGGCATGCAATTTTCTATCATTAAGATCTTTGCATGGGCTGAGCAGTCAGGGAGAGCTCTAGGGATTTTATAGGGCTCACCCATATGTTCCTTAGTTTGGAATCAAGTCAGTTGGATCTTTATTTGTGACTTCTAGTTTTCTGCTACACCATCAGTGACAGTTCCCTGGCACATTTCATAACCTAGAGACAGACTACGATGAGATAAGTTGCAGCATAAAGAATAAGCTAAGTTATACAGCAAGCCTGACAGAACAGCAGAGCCAGAGAGCCACAGATGCCTGCCAGAGTTCTAATGCCAAAGCCTTCTGGGACCAAGACAAAGTTTGAAGATTGTGTCTGATGAAAGTTTATCAAAGTAAAGCTACCATTCAACTTCATCACAAGGTCTAGACTCAAGTTATTCTTTTATCCCTCAATTATTCACCCCTATTTGACTGCTTTGGAGCCAACGCCTGGGGTCCAACCGTATCCAGGTAGGAGCACTGTGACACTCACTTACTAGAAGGGACATTTTATGCCACCATATACCACTCGGCCATTCCTACATCTGGGCAACCCAATTCCTATAATAGGGCCCCAGGGGGCGGCCCGCTGCATATATATTATCTATATTTTGTTTTATTTTTGTCCCTGTGTTATATCGATAGCCCACCACCGTCCAGATCTCCTGGTCCGCTCACCTTTTCTGTCCTGCTCCGGGGGCCCAAACCCACCGTTAACCTTCTTCTGCTCCCTCATGATGAGCCTGGCCGCCAAAGTCCCTTAACTGATCTTACTTTGCAAGCCGCAGCCTGCTTCTTACCGGCAAGATCTCTACCATTCAGGAGTGCACTCCTTCGGTTCCTGAAGGGTCAGCGCATGTGAGCCCTAACCCACATCAGCAAATGACTGGCCTCCTTTGGGTACATAAGGCACCTTCTGCTATGCATGGTGCCTGAGCAATTGGTTCCTAGCTTGCTAGTTCCCACAAAGGTGTGCTATATTAGTTTGTCTGCCTGAGTACCGACTTTTGATATAACCATTTGATTATATCAAATGCTTTAGTGACATCTAGTGAAAAGACAGCTCTATACTTGCAATTATCAGATGGAGATTTGAAGATTCAAGAGAGGCGTCTCACATTACTAGCTGTAGACTTTTCAAGACTAAAGCTAGATTGGTCTGAATATTTAATGGACAAAATAACTTTAGTTAGTCAAATAGAAAGGGCCTTGGCAAAGATCTTAACATCTGTTGAAAGATGAAAGATTTGTTGGTAAGATTAGGTAACTGGATCTTTACCTGGTTTTTGCAATACAACAATTATGACTTTCTGCATGGAGGGTGGTAAAACTCTTTGTTCAAAAGAGAACTGAAACACTTCCAGTAATTTAGGGAGCAACACATTTTTCATCTTTTATATATCTCAGTTGGTAATGCATCTACTCCTGGAGCCTTCTCCTTGGCCATTGTATTATTTGCCATTTCCATGCAGTTGATCATGTTCCGACATCTGCTCATTTTCTGGATTTGACCCTATGCTGCCTGTCCCGAGCTGACCCCAGTCTGATCTCTGCACTGATCCAGAGCTGAGTCTCAAACAGTTATTTTTGAGGCATATATGGAAGTGTAGAAATGTTCTAGTGTCCCCAAAATTGTCAGAGTGTCCTGAATTATCTGATCAATAAAGGATTGCATGGAACTAATATAAGGGATACCTTGTTGCGCTTTATATACCATTAAAAGCAGATGACCTGCTTTTTCTCCCTCATCAAAGAACTTCTGTTTAAGGAAATATCTTTTCCTATCAGCTACCTCAAGAAGGTGACGCTTGATCTCTGACTGAGCAGAATGTAATCTATGTTAAGTAGTCTGAGATGGGTTTTCTACAAATGCTGATTCTGCCTCATGAAGCTCTAGGTGAAAAGCTGCATCTAATGCTTTATTCTAAGTTTTGGTTACATTAAATTGCTTTACTTATTACCCATGAAGATAGGTTTTCATTGCCTTCCAAACAGAATATATACAGTTGCAAGAAAAAGTATGTGAACCCTTTGAAATGATATGGATTTCTGCACAAATTGGTCATAAAATGTGATCTGATCTTCATCTAAGTCACAACAATAGACAATCACAGTCTGCTTAAAATAATAACACACAAGCAATTAAATGTTACCATGTTTTTATTAAACACACCATGTAAACATTCACAGTGCAGGTAGAAAAAGTATTTGAACCCCTAGACTAATGACATCTCCAAGAGCTAATTGGAGTGAGGTGTCAGCCAACTGGAGTCCAATCAATGAGATGAGATTGGAGGTGTTGGTTACAGCTGCCCTATAAAAAACACACACCAGTTCTGGGTTTGCCTTTCAGCATTGCCTGATGTGAATGATGCCTCGCACAAAAGAACTCTCAGAAGACCTACGATTAAGAATTGTTGACTTGCATAAAGCTGAAAAGGGTTATAAAAGTATCTCCAAAAGCCTTGCTGTTCATCAGTCCACGGTAAGAAAAATTGTCTATAAATGGAGAAAGTTCAGCACTGCTGCTACTCTCCCTAGGAGCGGCCGTCCTGTAAAGATGACTGCAAGAGCACAGCGCAGACTGCTCAATGAGGTGAAGAAGAATCCTAGAGTGTCAGCTAAAGACTTACAAAAGTCTCTGGCATATGCTAACATCCCTGTTAGCGAACATACGATACATAAAACACTAAACAAGAATAGATTCATGGGAGGATACCACAGAGGAGGCCACTGCTGTCCAAAAAAAACATTGCTTGTACAAAAAAAGAGCAAGGATTTTTACAAGGTAAAAAATCTCATTTTATTCAATATAAATCACATGATCATTACAGGTATTGCTCAAATGGGACAGGACATGGAGACTGAGACACAAAGGGCTATACAATGTGGAGAATCACAATGGGGGATAATGTGACCATACCCAGCAGAGAACAACAATTTACCAGAGGCCGTGAGCAAAAGTGTAGTTGCGGGTGCGGATGCTGATCCCTTAGTATAAAACAACTACTGACTATTGCTCACAACCTCTGTCCGGGGATGCTGTGAGGTGTCAATAGACGGTGCAGTACTACTAATAAAGATGGCATATAACAATGAACTGCAAACCTCTCGTCCCACCCTGATCCAGCTACCAAGTTACCTACCCATGTTGCTGCTGTAGAATGGTAACACGACTCCCCCACTGCTTCAACCTCGACACGTGTTTCGCCACGTAGGCTTCGTCAGGAGGTATACATTGCTGCACGTTTACAGTTTGCACAAGAGCACCTGGATGTTCCACAGCAGTACTGGCAAAATATTCTGTGGACAGATGAAACCAAAGTTGATTTGTTTGGAAGAAACACACAACACTAAGGCCATCTGTCCACCAGCTGTAGCTCAACAGAAGATGGGTGTTGCAACAGGACAACGACCCAAAGCATAGAAGTAAACAGAATGGCTTAAACAGAAGAAAATACGCCTCCTGGAGTGGCCCAGTCAGAGTCCTGACCTGAACTCGATTGAGATGCTGTGACATGACCTCAAGAAAGCGATTCACACCAGACATCCCAAGAATATTGCTGAACTGAAACAGTTCTGTAAAGAGGAATGGTCAAGAATTACTCCTGACCGTTGTGCACGTCTGATCTGCAACCACAGGAAACGTTTGGTTGAAGTTATTGCTGCCAAAGGAGGTTCAACCAGTTATTAAATCCAAGGGTTCACATACTTTTCCCACCTGCACTGTGAATGTTTACATGGTGTGTTCAATAAAAACATGGTAACATTTAATTCTTTGTGTGTTATTAGTTTAAGCAGTCTGTGATTGTCTATTGTTGTGACTTAGATGAAGATCAGATCACATTTTATGACCAATTTGTGCAGAAATCCATATCATTCCAAAGGGTTCACATACTTTTTTTTGCAACTGTAGATGCCAAGTCAGCATTGAATTGAAAGTATTCTGTTATATATCTAGAGACTTTCTCACTTGCATCTATTAACCACTTGACGACATCTGCCATACATGTATGGTTGATGTTGTTTCTTTAAAGATAGTGTCTGGTATTTCACCATAGCTTCAGACTGATGAACATGATGTCATTGGTCTAAAAAAGTGCAGCAGCCTCTTTATCCAGCTGATCAGTGGGGTCCGAGGAGTCGGACTGTACAAAGATCTGGACTTTGCTGCAGGGGACCCACCAGGCCACTACCTCCTGGAGTAGTCTCTATGTGGTTAAAAGCTAATCCGCGAGGGTCAAGAGACACCAATGCAGAGCACTCAAGCAAAACTGTAGTCAGGGACAGGCTGAGGTTTGGACAGGCAGAGTATGTGCAATCCAATAAACAGCCAAGGCCAGAAAGGGCAGCTCTGGGCCAGTAGAGAGATCAGGCCGGGGTCAGGTCAGGCAGCATATGGTCTAATCCAAAAAATAAGTCGAACATGAGCAACAGCATCTAGGATGCACCTTTGCAGGGAACTAGTAAGAAGTACAACCTATTGCCATAAGGGAAACAAGCATAAAGGGAGGTGCCTTAAGTACCCCAAGTTGACCATCCATTGGCTACTGTGAATTAGGGTGCATGCATGGTTGCCTTTAAGAGCGTACTGTAAGAATAGAGAAGCTTTGCTAGCAAGCATGCCACAGCTTGTCAACAGAGAAACACCTACCACAGGGCTACTGGGAAGAAGAGGAGAATGGGAGGCAGGTCCATTAAGAATGGGAACAAAGGGGCAGGTGACTAAACACACATAAAATTTGTATTAGTGTAAATATCCGTATTAAGTCAGTTATTTATTAGTTTAAAAAAAAATTGTAATGTAATGTTATAGTTCTATAAGGCTGCATGACCCATATGCTGCAAATAAGGAAAAGCCATTTTTTTTCAGGTGTTTTTTTTCTTTTTTTTACCAATGTATTTTCCCCATATTGCTCTACAAAGATAGTTATACGTGGATACAAACTTTCCAATGAAAAGGGCAAAACATGCAAAAAACACCATTCGAAAATACTAGATGGTAAAAAACACTATATTGCTAAAAAACAAACAAACTAATAAATACCTGAAAAATTATACAAAAGCAATGACCAAGTCAATCATAAAAAATAAAAAAAAATGCGTGGCAGCGCCCTAAAAGACCTCTACTGGTCCCAGTTCTGATGTTAAAAGAGATCCTGAGAATGACAGGTGACGTCTTTTTGCTACTGATCTTCTTTAATTATATATTTCCAAAAATGTGTTTCATGGAATTGAAGTGAGGATCCTGTACAGGCAAGTGCATCATTCAGATTTATCTTCCCTGGTGTCCATCCCAAACTAGTAGAAGCAGTCTCAGACCTTATTCCTCTACCGTCAAATATTGATAATGGCTTCAACTCAACATTATCAGACTAGCAGATGGTGAGGTGTAATTCATCACTCCAAGCATCATATTTGCATTGCTCCAGTATATGGTTTAGGTCTCTGGCTTACAGGTAGGGTTTCTGTGAGATACGATATAGCGTTCCATATCAATGTTGCCTTTCACAAATCCTTTCTCTTAAAATTTGCATTTAGGGGAAAATACAGCCATATTGTGACATATGATGTGAATGTGACATAAAACGTATACATATAAAATTGGTGGTATATGGGCATTTACAGTAGCTGCGGCACAGAGAAACTTAGAGGTTACAGCATGTGGAGTCGTCATAAACTTGACACAGTGTAATGTGATGTGAGACTTCTAAGCAGCAAATAAGCCATTGCAAACCCAAGCTACGAAAGTAACAAAAAAATATTTCATGTGCTGATTTTTCAACCATTCCTGGTCCCAAGTCTTCGATTTCACAAACAGCAGAAATTGGGCAAACTTACTTGCTGGAAAGGTGGTGTCCTAAAACAACGAAAATGTGAAAATGAGCTCTTCGGCGAAGAAATTTAAAAAATGTTTTTGTTTATGGAGATTGCATCCTCATTTTATGAATCAGTTGACATGTCTGGACTCTCTAAGCCAATTTTACATAACAACTCAAACCCATTCATCTTGGGCCAACGTCAGACAGGTGGATGGCCAATTGGGTGTAGTAATAGTGTAACAGTGGCTGCTGTGTTCCGCTGTTCCCCTTTTTATCGCCATGGTTCTGGGCACCCTGTGGCAGGTGATTCCCATTTCACCGCTGCAGTCCTGGGCTCTGTCTGTGTAGGTACTGTTGTTCTGGATCCATTCTGCTCTCAGCCCTGGCCGCAGCATGCTTGCTGTTTATTCCTGCAGCACTTCTTTAAGGGCAAGCGCACGTCACTTCCTGGGCTTTGTGGCTTAGGTCATGTAACCTCGATGACCTATCCTAGCCCTCCTGTGTATATATAAGTGGCTCAGCCCCCTTCCCAGATGCCTCAGCGTCAAGGTCCTTGTGTCCTGCTAAGGCTTCTGATAACCACTTGTGTTCCAGTGTTCCTAAATCGTACTTGTGTTCCTGGATTCTGCTACCCATCTGATCCCTGCCTGTTTGCCTTGACTCTCCTGTTGCTGACCCGTATTGCCTGACCTGTGCCTGTGCTGCCTGCCCTGAACTTTTGCTTGTCTGACTTTGCTTCTGCCTCATCCTCCGGTCCTTTACTGTTGCTCCTGGTAATGACCCCGCCTGCTGACATTGCCTGTACTTCTGGTACCTTTCTCTGGTACCTCCTGATCAGCCTGGAACAGCTGCCTCATGTGCCTATCCTCCTCAAGAGGTAGCGACCTGGTGTTCTCCTCAGGAAAGTCTATCCCCACCATCTGTGGTACTGTGAAGAATTGAGGGGTTCACTTAGAGGAGGTGGGACTCGTGGCACAGTGCGTTCACATCCGCTGATTCGTGACAAGTAGTAGTTTGTATTCACAGTTCTGAAGCTCCCTGGGCCAACTCTCTGGGTTTTTGTGGTTCTCCTGCCTGATGACGGTTCTGGTGCCCTTGGTGGTGAAGGTTTTGAGGTGCACGGTAGGGTCTCCTTGATGCATCTGCAGATGCCGGTGCAGTATAGCAGCACAGGAAATAACTAGGCCAGGTTAACAGCAAATTATTCTTTACTAAAGATTTACGTTCAGGTGCATTAATCACAAGATCAGCATAGATGGACTGGCAGATGTTTCACAAGTGCTTTCCATAGATTTTACAGTCAATGCGGCTGTGATTTGAGTTAATGGGCACAGCTTTTGCTTGGGAGCTCTTTTCCTTACACTGCACCTCTCTAGCTGTCTTGTACACATAACCATCCAGAAATGTTGTGTATACGCTCTGCACTTTTTTGGGGGGTTGCTATATTGTACGCCTTCACAGAATTCACCTTGACATGTGGTATTTCTCACAGTTGACTAACTGTCATTTGGTATGCTCAGGCACCAGACGCAACCTCTGATCATAAATGCTGTAGAGTCAATAAACCCTTCTGGACAGGTTATCTCTACTGTTCTTTCACTACACCTCCTTCTATTCTGGTCTGCTTTGGTAGTTCTTTTGCTCTTTCAGGCCTCTCCATGACTGTTACCTTGATCCAGCGGTGGCTAAAGTGTCATCTCTGAGACTGACTTATTATCTTGTCTTACTTATCTGTCTCTAGAGTCTTCTATTTCTTCTGTAATGGAGGGGGAACCACTCTCAGTACACTATACGAATACATAGTAAATCACAGTTTTGTTTTTTAGCAGCCTAAATGTAAGAAATGTGTAGGTCGTTTTTTTTTAGTGGGCACTGCCGTGCAGGGGGCCCCTGCACCATGTCAGATATGAGTGTTGCAGCTATAATACATACATTATCATAAGCCTGTGTTTCAGTTAAATATTAGAAATTGAAGGTTTGTTCACATACTTTTAACCATGTATTTTAAAATCCATTTTACCTAAACTACCAAGACTGGAAATGTGTCAGATATAAGAAATGTATTACATTTGATGAAATTATCCTGCAGGTTGTGTTTCAGATGAAAGTCTACACACGACAGATCAAAAGGGAGAAAACATCTAGATCATCAGCCATTAAAGAAAAACCTTACAGGACTTATACCAGATCTATCAGCATAATATGCCGCCCTAGATAAAGGGCAGTGTATTATATCTACAGTTCCATTCTGATAATAGGGAAAAGTGCAGAAAGATGTACCATCTTGCTATAAACAGCACGATCTGAATGAGCAGAGTATTCCCCCCACCTCCCCGGTGGTGTGTGACAGACAGGGTGCTCATTGAATATCAGCGCACTGTATTCTTTCAGCACTGCTAGTAGCTAAAAAGAACACTACTGGGCTACTCCCAGTACAGACCAGTAGCTGACAAATCTGTTTTTATAGGATATACTGCCAATGCCTTTAGAGATCTTGTGCAGTCCATACCTCAATGAGCTGCATAGAAGGACCTACACAATATTAGGCAGGTGGTGTTAAAGGGGTTATGCCATAAACTTTTTACTCTAATGTGTATTCTCATAAAGTACTCTAGTTCCCATTCCTCCGTGGATTTTTATTTTTATTTTTCAAATGTACCTAATTGGCAGTTTTCTCTTATCTCCCATGCTTGAATTCTACTTCCTGGTCTGTCATGTGACTGCTGTCCCATCATGCCTTAGGGCAGTGTGATGTGTCCTGACATCAAAAGGACATGTGACACTAATCGGTTCATATTCTACCTCCATATATTCATTATGCTCAGTGTAAATTAATTTGTAGCACACAAATGCTAATGCCCAGAATTTGTTAGATCAAAATATCTATATATCTATCTATCTATCTATCTATCTATCTATCTATCTAATATCTATCTATCTATCTATCTATCTATCTCATATCTATCTATCTAATATCTATCTATCTATCTAATATCTATCTATCTATCTATCTAATATCTATCTATCTATCTAATATCTATCTATCTGTCTAATATCTATCTATCTATCTATCTAATATCTATCTAATATCTATCTAATATCTATCTATCTGTCTAATATCTATCTATCTAATATCTATCTATCTATCTATCTCATATCTATCTATCTATCTATCTATCTATCTATCTATCTATCTATCTCATATCTATCTATCTATCTATCTTATATCTATCTATCTATCTAATATCTATCTATCTATCTAATATCTATCTATCTATCTGTCTAATATCTATCTATCTATCCAATATCTATCTATCTATCTATCTATCTATCTATCTAATATCTATCTAATATCTATCTATCTATCTATCTATCTAATATCTATCTATCTATCTATCTATCTAATATCTATCTATCCATCTATCTCCTATCTATCTATCTATCTCAAATAAATCTATCTATTTATATCCTTGTCTGTCTGTTTATCCATCCATCCATAACTGACATTTAACTGACACCCCGCGTAGAGTAGTGGTTGTTAAGGGGAAAGAAAAGAAGTGCTGTGAGCATGTGCGTCCTGTATTACAAGGCTCCACTACAGGACGTAATAAACAGCAACAGTGCTCGGATTTGTCCCAGGGCACAATGGTCGACTAATAACTTTAGAATAAGTAAGTTTTGATAAATCATGGTATTTGGGGAACGTGATATAACAGTGGTATCTTTTGGACAGGAATCATTTATATTAGGGGCACATACCCTTTAATGTTATGGCTGATCAGTATATATATATGTACATCTAGTATAAAAGTATATAGTAATTTTATGCAACAAGAAGCCTTTTCCTCAATTGATTAAACTTCTCTGAGATGAGAAAGCATCACTATAAAATATTCCATCACATTTTACATATAAATTGTCACATTTCAAAATGTAGCAATTACCAATTTGGGGGAAAAATGATAAGCGCGCACAACTTTTGTCTAAATAACTGGAGCAGAAAGTGATTTGTACATTGTAACTTTTTTTCTCTCTCGTTAACAAAAATTTTTTTTAAAGCACATTTGTAAATTAGGTCAAAGGCAATGTTTGATCATCTGTAATTTAAAAAGCATTCATTATGGCATTTTTTCTTAAGAAGTAACCAAGCTGGATGTATTAAACTAATATTCAACAACAAAGACATCAATGAAATAATGTCTTTTTTTAAAATCTTGCGGTAATTACTTGCTATGTTTTTTTTTTTTTTTTAAAGCGACATGCAAATCTTTAAAGTTAAAATTTTTAGTATTGGGAGTTGAATGCATGGGGGATTGTAGTGCGCTTTAAATCCCATGTACCATCTTTGTTCCGTTCATGGGATTTGTGGCTTTCAAACAATTGTGCAGCAGCAGCTGAAGGGTCTCGTCCACCTGCCAGTGAGATTTTACCATATCCATATTAAATCCTAGTGATCGGAACATGACTGGGAACACATACTATGAGCTGCTACCGCATGTCTAAAAAGTCTTATTAGCTCTGACTAGATAGAATGGCACAGCAATAGTCGTTCCCTGTTATATGGCTATAGATCATAAGGCTGGTCATACACACTAGATGAACGATCATTCAGCAGAGAGTACACATGCACAATTAGCTTAGATGAGCATGCATGGGAATAAGCTGCTGTCAGACACCTCCAACTATCTGAACTTTCTTTCCCCCCAATATCAGCCATTGGGAGAGAGTCGGATCTCCCTCATACATATTAGACGATCCCACACATGTCAATGGGTTTGGTAGACATTAACCTACTCTCTTTGGCTACCTTAAAGGGGTTGTCATAGTTGAGCTCCCCAATGCCAGGAAATGTGATCCATTAATAAAAGCTATTCTCATGCATTTGCTCCCCTTCCGCTTTCAGCACCACCGCTTCGATCCTCCCTATCTGACTGTTAACTTGGCTGCAGCAGTGACATGTCCATATTTCCCACATGATGATGCAGCCAATCAGACTTCGCCAGCCTTTTGCCTTACACTCTTAAAGGGGCCCCCCCCCCCTTCGTTGGCCGGACATACAGGAAAGATCACTTACCTGCTTCCCAGCATCGGATCCTTGCTCCTTCTCATCCTTCTCCTGCGATGCTCCGCTGGGCTCTTTCGATGTCATCCAGTTTGACATTGCCGCAACCAGTCACTGATTGCGGCCGTGACCAGCTCCCTTCACATCATGACAAATGGCTAGAGGATCTGGTTTCCAGATGTTCACATCAAATGAGCCCAGCGTACCATTGTAGGCTTGGAGGGGAAGGAGCTTGGAGCCATTTCTGGGCAGCAGGTAAGTCATCTTTCTTTTACAGATCTGGTCCATTATTGCACAACTTCTTTAAGACCAGTGATTGGCTGCAGAACTGGTGTAGGGTATATGAGTATTTGACAAGAAAGCAAACCCTGACGAAGAGGACAAAAGCAGAGATGCTGGACATGGAAAGGGATGAAATGGATGAGTGTAGCTTATGTTATTATTTTATTACTTTTTTGACTTTGGGGAAAAACTCAGATAGTCCTTTTAAGGCCCACACACATGAACGTGCCTCTGAGGCTGTAATACAGTAAATGGGGCTAAGTGTATGTTCACACATGGCAAACTTCCATAGCAAAAACTCACAAGCATGTGCTGCAGTGAGAACTTCAGTGACCTGCATGGATTTCAGCCACAGAAGATGTACATATCTATATACAGGCTGTAGGCAACAAGTCAGAAAATAATCATATTATAAAAATAGAATAAAAAATCACCAATTAATAATATAGAAACACGTGTTAAGACTTTATACATTCCATTATTTTATACAACCGCTGTGCACTGCACAAAGTAAAGGCTGAGTGAACACTCCAAGGGTCAGACATGGCATAGCTCTCTGATGCACCATTACCGCCTTGTGGCAAGATCATAGGTACAGTAGTTGCCTAAATTAGATTTTCTTTGCTGCAATTTTATTTTAATTGTGATTTCTAAACCATTACCATTGTCTTTGGGAAACTGCAAAAAATGCATTTATTTTTAACTAAGACTAGGATCAAATCCAAGAAGACAAGTGTGCTTTCTTCTTCTAAAAATAATTTACCTCTGGCTTTGGCTAAAATAAAATGTACGCAAACCTGCTCTGTAAGAACAAGACATTTCTACATTTTTTATTTTTTTTTGATAATTCAATGCATGAACATAACCTAATATTTAAAAAATCATAATAGTAGAATTATTATTATTATTATTATTATTATTAATAATAATAATAAAAAAATATTATAATTAGTTTATTATTATTAACTAATTGTCATATCATATCTTATCTTATTATATAATTATATGTAACAGAAAACAGAAAATAAAATAATGACTTAGTCCAGCCATAGAAGGAAATATTCTGTTTATGTATATATGTAAAGTACATAGAAGAAAAACAAGCAATCAATAAAGTATATTAGTATACAGTGTGTCACACATATACTGTAGGTCAGTCACTTACTCCAATTTATAAAAAAAAAAAATAGAAAAGCAAAAATAAAGAAAACATTTTGGGGGGTACAATTATAAAATAAAACAATGTAACAATCAAAATATTTTTACAAATTGAAAAAAAATAATCACTAAAATAGATATACCCTAAGCTACATACCATAAATAAAATAAATCTGTGAGATTAAACACGTCTTCTTATTTTATTTTAGTGACTCATAAAATGATAGGAATCAAAGGTGACAGAGTGTCATTTTCTACAATTTTCAGTCTTGTATATAAAAAAAGAACATATCAGCAAATGCCATAAAAAAATAAAACAAATTGCTGAACTGTGTTCTAGCCATTAGGGGGCTAAGGGGTTAAGATGAGTCCATAATCACAACCTATCGTAGGTTCGTCCTAGATTGCTACACGTGAAGGTAGTGATTGTATTCGGCCACAGGTGGTGAGCTATGGACGAGAAAAGCCCACGCTTGTCATATGTTTGTTTGCTGAGCGATAAGGCCGAGATGTTGCGTTTTATAGACACTAATATAGAATGTCACCCGAGATATTAATCTAGTTCCGACTGCAGCCAAAATAAGAAAGTCTTTAGGCCAAGGAGGACAAAATAAGAGGAAAACATAGACGTGGACATGTAGCAATGCAGAATCGGACAATCCTAGCTTTATTATCCCACTGCAATTATATTGTGGACACCCACTTCTTGCCTGCACAGCAGATAGGCCTATAATTGTATGTTATTTTTTAATTACAAGGGGGTAAAAAAAAATGTGATGATGGGCTGGAAGGTGCCATTGCATTGTTATTTTTTCTCTCCCTTCGTTTGCTGATTATGTGAGCTGGGCTCCTTTGCTAGCCGATGATAAGCAGAATTTCCATGTTCTCTGCATAATTAATCCATCTCTGCCTCTCTTCATGCCAACTCGCCCGTTATCGCCGGCACATGCCTGAATTGCAAAAGAATCCACTCTTCAATTGGAACTTATTGATATTCTAAAAAAAAAAAAGTGAAAAAGAGAGACAGAAAGGAGAGAGAGAGAGTATGTAGGGGAGACCGGAATTTCTTAAGTTTAAGCTGTAGATTTGTAAATGGATTAATTTCTCTGCAGCAATCGCAGCCATCGGAAGGAAGGAGGCAGCCTGAGCACATTGAAAGCATCGGGTCCAGGACACTGTAATACGTTGGCATAGCTCTCTCTTTTAAAGTCGGAAAATTACCATTCATTTACATCACATGAAATGCGTTTTTTTTTTTTTATGCTGGAAATATTCAAGAGACGTTCCATAAATGCCTGCTAATGCTTGATAACATTTCCAACTTTCAACGTCTTACGAGACTTTGATATGACATGATAGGAATGTCTGCCTGTGAGGAATATTAGATGCATCACCAATCTCTTTTCATCAAAAATTAGATTCTATCAGGATTTGAAATTCTTTTCACTGGCCTAAAGTAGTATTTAGGGCATTATGGACGCTCAGTCTCGGAAATTAAAGCTTCCGGGCCCCAATGCAAAATCTGTAACCGGTCCCCTCCTACTATGTGCCATTTATAATAACACCAGACTAACTATGCACCCCTGTCCGAAGAGCGATGGAGCGGGGAGCAGCCGTAGCGGAATGTGGCTCGACTTAGGTGGAAGTAGTAGGCAATGAAAGGGTTAAGTAATTTTAATAGCCAAGAGTGGAGATCGGTTGAAGCGAGGGTAGGGAAGTTGAGGTTTGGTGGGCAGTATTTAAGCAAGTAAAGGGGAGGAGTTAGTCGCTCACCTGGGAGAAGGGTTTAGCAGTTCCCGCCCACCTGCCCTCATTTTGTCATGTTTTATTGGGGTGGGGATTGTCGTAGTGGAGGGCAGGTAAAAAGAGGATCCTGGAAGGCAAAACAATTTGGAATAGTTGCATGACCCTTTGGGGCATGCATTTTAGGAGGTTTGGTGAGTTGAAGACTGGGGCCTCCTGTTAGGGCTAGAAGGCATGCAGGGGGCATGATGTTGATGTTTTGGTGCCCTTGGGTCGGTGAGTATGGGCAAGGATAAGGTGGAATTACAAGTGAAGGCTAAAAATTAAGAATAATCTTTGGGCTACCTTCTAGGATCCCTCACTATCAGGGTTTATGAAGTTGGAATGTTTGGGTAGTTGTGTAAAATAACAATGTTATAATGGTTATTTTATTAATAAAATTGGCCGCTACGGCCTTACACCAAATGAGGTCTCCATGTGTTGTTATTGGGAGGGAAAGAGGAGGGGTGAGAGAGTGGCCAAACTTATCTTCCATCCTATTAAGTCATTGTATCAGTAGTGTCTGGGTACCATACAGAGACATTTCCAGGGGCCTTTGGGTTACATACATCTCATTCTCCAGCTTGGATCCCATTGCTTACTTTTTTAGGACACTTGAAGGGATTTTATAATTTTTCAAAGCATAAAAAGTATGCAGTTTTCCTTCCCAAACACATTTCTGGCTCCCATAGTGTACCATATTGGGCCTTTGGAGAACAGGAACCCAGAAGACTAAATGAGGCTTGTGTGGTTTCACGTAAATGAAAAAGATGCACATTAATGTGCACAAAGGGTAATTGTGCAGGTCTCATGGCATGACTACTAGGTGATCAGCTGACGTAAGGGTTGACCACTTTATGAATTGATTTGTCTGGGCTTAACAGCAGCACCACCTTATCATGGTGTCCCTTGCACATTACAGTATTATAACTCTATACAACCTCCAAGTTGCCAGAGTCGTTATATGGGACCTACACAAGAGTATTGGGCCATACCGAAAAAGAGAAGCCATATTTGGGGGATATTCTCCAACAGAGGCATGGCTTCCATAGATCAGCATATAAGCGGATGACTGTCCAAACACTGAACTACTCATTTCCACCAAGTGTATCATTGAACTGTACCTACAAAGTAATCGATGCCTCATTACTTAATGCCATGTTATGCACACTGTTATGTATGGTTAACTTGCATTTTATTACAGACACTATGGGGGTCATTTATTAAGACCGGCGTTTTAGACACCGGTGTTAATACACCTTTGCGCAAGTGGTGGCTGCGCCGAAGTTATGTAGAGGCATCGGCCTCAACAGAACTTCGGCATATCCACCGCTAGTTTAAATGTATGCCAGCATTCTTGCTGACCAATATTTAGACCATTTTCTGTGCCTAAAGCAGGTGTAGAAAATGATAAATGAGACGGGCCTAATGGCCTGCCCCCTTCCACACCACACCCCTTTTTTAGACTTGGCGTGAGCGTGGAAAAGTTGCAAATTGCAGTGCAAATAACCTTTGCACCGCAATCTGCACCAGATATACACCAGAAATTGGTGTATATCTGTTAGTAAATGACCCCCTATGTCTTTGAATGTAAAACGCAATGCTTATCTTTACAATGTACGATGCTGGGAATGTGTTGCATTATGTAGGTCAATGCAGTACTGGATTCTTGCTGTCACATAGAACTGCGGAGAACAGGAGGCTGTTGTGGTGATGTATCTGAAGCCACATGGAGTGTGTGCCACATGTGGTGGTGTGGCACACAACCCCCTTTAAAGGTGCCAGTGAGTCTGATCCATGTGAGAAGTGGAGAACAGCAGGACCTGCTTGAAACACGTTGCTGTTGAGAATAGAGGACTGCAGTTCTTGCCAGAGAGACGAGCTGCCAGTGGTAGTCCCTGAGGGCCTCAAGAGCTGGAGACAGCTAGGGGCCATGAGATGATTGAGAGATACATTTGAAGAAGCTGTGGGCAGCTGGAGAGAGTGGCGGCTACGGGGGATGGACTGCGTATGACAGATAGACCTGATGAGAAGGGTCTTCAGTTCATAAGTGAGAGTGTACCAGGCAGAGTGCTCTAGAGATAAGCACATCTCTCCTACCTTTGAGGAGGATCTCTTGTTGGAGTTAGGCCTGCTGACAGGAATAGTGAGCGAGCTCCAGAGGCCCAGTTTTGAATTGTTGCCGTCACATAGACTTTTCTCTTGCTGATGGAGCCTGTTGGAGTCAGTGCTTGCTCCAGTAATATAAGACCCTGGATGCTGCAAGTGGTTACATACTACTAGGCCAGACTGTATAGTGATTATGCAGAGCTAGCTGCCCTGGATAACGTAAGCAACCTGAGGCTGTGACCCTGCTAGCCTGTTTTTCTTTGGAGGTCCTAAGAAGAAGGGAATAAAGTACAACTATGTGGAGAATGCCCATAACGCATGCACTCCCAAAGGTGCACAAGGGTATTCACACTTCACCCATGGGACATTTGTGTCTGGCATTGGCTCTCTAAATGATAAACAATGTGACTGGCTTAAGCATCTTCTCTTATACCTTCTTCAGAGACTCTCACGGTATTTGGGTTATAGTGGGGGTATGCTATTACATTTTCAAGATCTGACTTAAGTGGTTGAGCTGTGGTGTTACAATGCATACTAGTATACCACATAACTTGACACCACAAATATTGGTAAATTATTATTCCCCAGACCTTCAGGAATTCATGAAACAATCAACTCATGACCCATAACCTTTTTCTTTTTGTTTTACAGTTTTTTTCTTTCCATCTTTATGTTTCTTGTATTTACTGGTATGTCAGGTACATTGATGACCTGCTATTAATATGGTGGGGTGATGTGCTTTCCATACCAGATTTTGTGCAACATGTTAATCATAATCTTTAATTTATATATTTTCATCATCCAAGGTAGATTTATTTTTTGGATCTTTAATGATTAGATATTCTAGGATAATACATGTGAACAGTAATCATTCCCATCAAGTCAAGTCAGTCCCAGTGGGTGAATAGATTTCCATCAGGAAGAATTGTAGGAATGAAAATAGATTTGTGCCAGAATCCCAAAATTTACAAAATAGGTTAACTAAAAGGGCATATCAATGGGTATTGGAGAGAGCTAATTCCATTGCCCAACTGGGAACTAGGGAAAATTTGTTACAAAATGGTCACAAAATAAAAATACAACAGGCGATGAACATTCTCCCATTCTAGTTCTTCAGTTCATTTCTCTATTTAAGGAAATCAAACAAATTGTCTGGATATTGTCTACAAATGCTTACTGTAGGCAGAGACCACTTTTTTTCTAACGTAAATTACATCAACTATGGAAATTAGCTATTCTTCTAGAAAAAGAAAATAAACCTGTGCATCGGGTGCAACCAGTTAGAAGGTAGCTATCCTATAAGAAAATGTTTAACCTTTCCAACAGTCACTGAGCCATAACTTAGGATTGTAGACAAACCAGTATCTCATCTGCAGACAGCTGTTTCAGGATGATTGCCCCTAATCAGTGCAGAGTGGAGAGAACTGGCTTAGCTTTGTTTGAGGCCTTTTTGGGGGATCCATGAGGTACGGTTTCTTCTTATGGAGATTGTCTGCTAGGTGTAAGGAATCTCATAGACCATATAATACCCCTCTCAGAAAAAGGTATTCAAATTATCTCTCCTTCCAAAAAGAAAAGAATGTTGTGCCTCTGGTGCCACTAACTGGAAGTTAGTATAAGTCAATGTTTGACCTTTTAAACAGGATTTGATACATAACTAGGATTATAGCGTACATCATCTGTTACAGCAAACATTTAGTTAACATTATTGAGTGCACGTTGGTCCATAAAAAATAGTTTGGATGTAGGTCCAAGAACTGCAACATCTTACGACTAGAGATGTCGCGAACATAAAATTTTCCATTCGCGAACGCGAGTTTCTACAAATGTTCGCGAACGTGCGAACCGGGAGAACCGCCATTGACTTCTATAGGCAGGCGAATTTTAAAACCCACAGGGACTCTTTCTGGCCACAATAGTGATGGAAAAGTTGTTTCAAGGGGACTAACACCTGGACTGTGGCATGCCGGAGGGGGATCCATGGCAAAACTCCCATGGAAAATTACATAGTTGACGTAGAGTTGGATGTTAATCCATAAAGGGCATAAATCACCTAACAATACCAATTTTTTTTGAACAACGTGGTTTAAAACATCCAGTGTGTGTATACGATCAGGTATAATGTTGTATCGATCAGGTAGTGTAAGGGTTACGCCCGCTTCACAGACATTGACAGACCAAACTCCCCTTTTAATGCACCGCAAACAACCGCAAACTGTCCATTTGCCCAACCGCAAACTTCCCATTTGCACAAGGTTGGATACCAAGCTAGCCATGTCCCGTTGATGTCATTGAAGGTTTCTTCCTCCACCCAGCCACGTACAACACCAAGGGTCCCCGAAAGGTGAATTGAATTGATTTTTCGAATGGGGAGATGGTTAAAAAAACGCTGGCTCCCTCCCCTTTGTTTGAATCCACGGTCACTGCATCTGTGCCGTGCAATTTACTGTCCCACCCGATATGAGTGCTATTTTCTATAGTTCTCTCTTCTCATCAGTTTAATCCCTGTTACGTCCCCAATCTGGGGTCCATTTATTAAATGGATTTTTCGAACGGGGAGATGGTTAAAAAAACGCTGGCTCCCTCCCCTTATTTTGAATCCACACCACGGTCACTGCGTCTGTGCCGTGCAATTTACTGTCCCACCCGATATGAGTGGTATTTCCTGTAGTTCTCTCTTCTGATCAGTTTAATCCCTGTTACGTCCCCAATCTGGGGTCCATTTATTAAATAGATTTTTCGAACAGGGAGATGGTTAAAAAATTGCTGGCTCCCTCCCCTTTGTTTGAATCCACGCCACGGTCACTGCGTCTGCGCCGTGCAACACATCTGTAAAGCGTCCTGTCCTTGCGGCCATGGTCGTGGTAGGAGGAGGATTACTTTGACCTCTTCCCCAGTTAGATTCCCGTTGTGCTGTGACATCCCCCTTATAAGCTGTGTAAAGCATATTTTTTAGTTTGGTTTTGAACTGCTGCATCCTTTCTGACTTCCGGTAATTTGGTAACATTTCCGCCACTTTCTGCTTATACCGGGGGTCTAGTAGCGTGGCCACCCAGTACAGGTCGTTATCCTTCATCCTTTTTATATGAAGGTTTGGGATTGCCCTATTAGAAAAAAAAATTTGTCCGGGTACCTTCCACTGTGGTGTCCCAATAGCGACAAATTTTTTGAAGGCCTCAGACTCCACCAGCTGGTATGGTAAAAGCTGGCGGGCTAAGAGTTCCGTCAAGCCAGCTGTCAGACGCCGGGCAATGGGGTGACTCTGTGACATTGGCTTCTTACGCTCAAACATTTCCTTTACAGACACCTGACTGTGGGCAGATGAGATGGAACTGCTCAAGGTGAGAGGCGGAGTGGCGGGTGGTTGAGAGGGGGCAAGGAGGACAGCAGTGGTTGACGTGGCTGAAGATGCTGGACCAGGAGGAGGATGGTGGCTTTGAGCTTGTGGGCTGCTTCTACTCATCATCATGTGTTGATCCCATAGGCGTTTGTGATGTGCGATCATGTGCCTTCGCAAAGCAGTTGTACCTAGGTGGGTGTTGGATTTCCCACGACTCAGTTTCTTTTGGCACAGGTTGCAAATGGCATCGCTGTTGTCAGAGGCAGACACACAAAAAAAATGCCACACTGCTGAGCTTTGCAATAACGGCATTCTGGTGGTGGCAACAGCATGCGTTGATTGGCATGCTGTCTGGCTGACCCTGGCTGCCGATACATGCTGTCTGACTGTGACACTAGCTCCTTGCGACGACCTCCCCCTGCTTCCAACTCGTCTCCTCCTTCTCTCAATCTCCCCTTCTGAACTTTCCCCTCTTCTTCTTCTCTTCGAGCAGGCACCCATGTGGCATCCACGGATACATCGTCATCATCACCCACTTCACTTGTATCTGACACCTCAGCAAAGGAAGCAGCAGCGGGTACAACATCATCATCACACTGTACGTCCATGTGTGTAATGCTGCCTGACTGAGACATATCCCTGTTATCTACATCCCCTGGCAATAATGATTGCGCATCACTAATTTCATCCAACTGATGTGTAAATAACTCCTCTGAGGGATCAAGTGAAGCGGCTGTGGTGGCTGTGGTGGTAGTGGTGGTGGTGGCGGCGGGCGAGTGGTAACTTTAGAGCAGGTGACCAAAGCTGAGCTGGAGGAGGATGGTGTGTCAAGGTTCTTAGTAGCTGAAGCTGTTGAAGATTGGGTGTCCTGTGTAAGCCAGTCAACTATTTTCTCCGAATTTTTTGGGTTCAGGGTACGTGGCCTCTGAACACTGGGCATTATTCCAGGGCCAGTGGAAATCACAGCACCACGAACACGACAGCCCCTGCAGCGTGGCCTGCCTCTGCCTGTCATTTTTTATTAGATAAGTGTTACTATGCGTGCAAGGTACTGTGCCACCCTATATAAGTGGTGGGCAGTGGGCACAGTACAGTCTGTGTGGGCCTAACACACATGGGCTTGCAAATGTGATTATATCACAGAAAAATTTTCAATACAAATTTTTTATCTGCAAGGTATTTGAGTGAATGACACCCTGTAACGGTATGAGTGCAGGCCTAGCCACTAGCCAGTGGGCACAATACAGAATGTGTGGGCCTGACGCACACGGGCTTGCAAATGTGATTAGATCACAGAAAAAATTGTAATCGATTTTTTTTTTCTGCAAGGTATTTGGGTGAATGACACCCTGTAACGGTATGAGTACAGGCCTAGCCACTAGCCAGTGGGCACAATACAGAATGTGTGGGCCTGACGCACACGGGCTTGCAAATGTGATTAGATCACAGAAACATTTTAAATCAATTTATTTTTTCTGCAAGCTATTTGGGTGAATTACACCCTGTAACGTTATGAGTTAAGGCCTAGACACTATCCAGTGGGCACAATACAGAATGTGTGGGCCTGATGCACACGGGCTTGCAGATGTGATTAGATCACAGAAAAATTTTAAATCACATTTTTTTTTCTGCAAGGTATTTGGGTGAATGACACCCTGTAACGGTATGAGTACAGCCCTAGCCACTAGCCAGTGGGCACAATACAGAATGTGTGGGCCTGACGTACACGGGCTTGCAAATGTGATTAGATCACAGAAACATTTTAAATCAATTTATTTTTTCTGCAAGCTATTTGGGTGAATTACACCCTGTAACGTTATGAGTGCAGGCCTAGACACTATCCAGTGGGCACAATACAGAATGTGTGGGCCTGATGCACACGGGCTTGCAGATGTGATTAGATCACAGAAAAATTTTAAATCACATTTTTTTTTCTGCAAGGTATTTGGGTGAATGACACCCTGTAACGGTATGAGTACAGGCCTAGCCACTAGCCAGTGGGCACAATACAGAATGTGTGGGCCTGACGTACACGGGCTTGCAAATGTGATTAGATCACAGAAACATTTTAAATCAATTTATTTTTTCTGCAAGCTATTTGGGTGAATTACACCCTGTAACGTTATGAGTTCAGGCCTAGACACTATCCAGTGGGCACAATACAGAATGTGTGGGCCTGATGCACACGGGCTTGCAGATGTGATTAGATCACAGAAAATTTTTAAATCACATTTTTTTTTCTGCAAGGTATTTGGGTGAATGACACCCTGTAACGGTATGAGTACAGGCCTAGCCACTAGCCAGTGGGCACAATACAGAATGTGTGGGCCTGACGTACACGGGCTTGCAAATGTGATTAGATCACAGAAACATTTTAAATCAATTTATTTTTTCTGCAAGCTATTTGGGTGAATTACACCCTGTAACGTTATGAGTGCAGGCCTAGACACTATCCAGTGGGCACAATACAGAATGTGTGGGCCTGATGCACACGGGCTTGCAGATGTGATTAGTTCACAGAAAAATTTTAAATCGCATTTTTTTTATGCAAGGTATTTGAGTGAATGACACCCTGTAACGTTATGAGTGCAGGCCTAGACACTAGCCAGTGGGCACAATGCAGAATGTGTGGGTCTGACGCACACGGACTTGCAAATGTGATTAGATCACAGAAACATTTTCAATAGAATTTTTTTATCTGCAAGGTATTTGAATGAATGACACCCTCTAACGGTATGAGTGCAGACCTAGCCACTAGCCAGTGGGCACAATACAGAATGTTTGGGCCTGACGCACACGGGCTTGCAAATGTGATTAGATCACAGAAAAAAATATTATAAAAAAAAAATTCTGCAAGGTATTTGGGTGAGAATGTGTGGGCCTGACGTACACGGGCTTGCAAATGTGATTAGATCACAGAAAAATGTTAAAACAATTTTTTTTTCTGCAAGGTATTTGGGTGAATCACACCCTGTAATGTTTTGAGTGCAGGCCTAGGCACTAGCCAGTGGGCACAATACAGAATGTGTGGGCCTGACGCACACGGGCTTGCAGATGTGATTAGATCACAGAAAAATTTTAAATATAATTTTTTTTTTCTGCAAGGTATTTGAGTGAATGACACCCTGTAACGGTATGAGTGCAGGCCTAGCCACTAGCAGTATACAGTATGTGTGGGCCTGACACACACGGGCTTTCAAATGTGATTATGTCGCAGAAAAATATTAAATAGAATATTTTTTTATCTGCGAGGTATTTTCTGTCACACCCTGTATGAATGGTGTGCACGTGCTGTCTATGACTGAGCCTGCAGCCTCTCACACACGGGCAGCCAGGCAACTGCAATATATATATATATATATATATATAAAAATAAAAAAAGCACACTGATATACCAGCCCTGAAAAGCAGATGAGTCTGTGGACACATAACAATGCCCTAGCTAACGCTTTCCCTATTGAATCAGCAGCAGTACTCTCCCTCCTCTCACTGTGAATGCAGTTTCCGAATGAATCTAAAATGGATGCTGTCAAGGAGGTGGGAGGGTCTGGGAGGGAGGATCTGCTGCTGATTGGCTGGAATGTGTCTGCTGACTGTGAGGTACAGGGTTAAAGTTTACTCAATGATGATGTATAGGGGGCGGACCGAACAACGCATATGTTCGCCCGCAGCGGCGAACGCGAACAAGCTATGTTCGCCGGGAACTATTCGCCGGCGAATAGTTCGGGACATCACTACTTACGACCAGACATTCTGTCACATAGCACGGAGGTAGAACCAATTCTTTCTTTCACTTAAGGTATTGAAAGGGTCACAAAGGCCCCCGGAGATGAGGACCTACAGTACATTGACATCTATTAGGCAGAGAGGCTTTCTGGTCCTTCAGTTCGAAGATTAGACTTCCTCTTGGCCTTAATATTAGGAGAGTAATCATGTTTCACTATTACATTGTTGAAGCCACATATGCATATCCCTCTACATTCATTGTTTTCCTAAACTGCTGTAATTAATGGGATGTAAACTCCAATCTACTTTATCCCTTTTGCCGATTAGTCCTATATTTTGAACTTTATTTTATTGTCATCCTTGGCTTTTCCCTTCCACCTACTTTTTTAGGTGCACTAATTAATTGCAATATACATTATATATGATTTTTATTTTTACTAGTCATAGGTTACAGTTGGTTTTCTAGTATGGTTTTAAATAAAACGTAATTCATATTGAATCTTTAACCTTGAATACACCAATTAGATTGTTTAATTGAATGCATTGACATAGGTGTAGACCAGTTAACGGAACAGTGGGTGCTAACGAATGTGTGACTTTTATTTTTGCCATATGCTCTTTGCCTCAAACTGATTGAACCGAGGATCAAGTTAAACCTTGCCGAATTTGTGTGAGTCCATCCTCGAGTGGGGTACCACCTAATGGTCATAGGCCACTATTAGAGATGAGTGAATTTTTTAAAATTTCTTTCGGGTCTTTCGGAAATTTTCTTTCTTTCATATTGACCTTCTTCTATGATACGATTCTGCCTGAATTGAAAGTACTTTGAATCCCTGGAAATGTATTTTTCTTTCTCTCTTTGCAAATGTTGTAACAAATCCAAATTTGTTAAAAAATTTGGGTTGAATTTGGATTCTTAAGAATTGATAAGCTCATCTCTAGCCCCTATCATAAGTTTCTGACCCTCCAACAGATATCTTCATAGTATATTGCCATGTAGAAGCAGCATGTGGCAGCCCCCGGATTTTCTATGAATCCACAGTACCTAACTACAGTTGCAAGAAAAAGTATGTGAACCCTTTGGAATGATATGGATTTCTGCACAAATTGGTCATAAAATGTGATCTGATCTTCATCTAAGTCACAACAATAGACAATCACAGTCTGCTTAAACTAATAACACACAAAGAATTAAATGTTACCATGTTTTTATTGAACACACCATGTAAACATTCACAGTGTAGGTGGAAAAAGTATGTGAACCCCTAGACTAATGACATCTCCAAGAGCTAATTGGAGTGAGGTGTCAGCCAACTGGAGTCCAATCAATGAAATGAGATTGGAGGTGTTGGTTACATCTGCCCTGCCCTATCAAAAACACACACCAGTTCTGGGTTTGCTTTTCACAAGAAGCATTGCTTGATGTGAATGATGCCTTGCACAAAAGAGCTCTCAGAAGACCTACGATTAAGAATTGTTGACTTACATAAAGCTGGAAAGGGTTATAAAAGTATCTCCAAAAGCCTTGCTGTTCATCAGTCCACATTAAGACAAATTGTCTTTAAATGGAGAAAGTTCAGCACTGCTGCTACTCTCCCTAGGAGTGGCCGTCCTGTAAAGATGACTGCAAGAGCACAGCGCAGACTGCTCAATCAGGTGAAGAAGAATCCTAGAGTGTCAGATAAAGACTTACAAAAGTCTCTGGCATATGCTAACATCCCTGTTAGCGAATCTACGATACGTAAAACACTAAACAAGAATGGATTTTATGGGAGGATACCACAGAGGAAGCCACTGCTCTCCAAAAAAAACCATTGCTGCACGTTTACAGTTTGCACAAGAGCACCTGGATGTTCCCCAGCAGTACTGGCAAAATATTCTGTGGACAGATGAAACCAAATTTGATTTGTTTGGAAGAAACACACAACACTATGTGTGGAGAAAAAGAGGCACAGCACACCAACATCAAAACCTCATCCCAACTGTGAAGTATGGTGGTGGGGGCATCATGGTTTGGGGCTGCTTTGCTTTCATCAGGGGGTGGACGGAGTGCTATCATCGAAGAAAAAATGAATTCCCAAGTTTATCAAGACATTTTGCAGGAGAACTTAAGGCCATCTGTCCACCAGCAGAAGCTCAACATAAGATGGGTGTTGCAACAGGACAACGACCCAAAGCATAGAAGTAAATCAACAACAGAATGGCTTAAGCAGAAGAAAATACGCCTTCTGGAGTGGCCCAGTCAGCGTCCTGACCTCAACCCGATTGAGATGCTGTGGCATGACCTCAAGAAAGCGATTAACACCAGACATCCCAAGAATATTGCTGAACTGAAACAGTTCTGTAAAGAGGAATGGTCAAGAATTACTACTGACTGTTGTGCACGTCTGATCTGCAACTACAGGAAACGTTTGGTTGAAGTTATTGCTGCCAAAGGAGGTTCAACCAGTTATTAAATCCAAGGGTTCACATACTTTTTCAAACTGCACTGTAAATGTTGACATGGTGTGTTCAATAAAAACATGGTAACATTTAATTCTTTGTGTGCTATTAGTTTAAGCAGACTGTGATTGTCTATTGTTGTGACTTAGATGAAGATCAGATCACATTTTATGACCAATTTGTGCAGAAATCCATATCATTCCAAAGGGTTCACATACTTTTTCTTGCAACTGTATATGTACACAGCTCTCTCCCCGTCTACAGGAAGCCTTAGATACCGTAATTCATTCCTCATAATCCCATATAGTTGAACTGTCTAAAACATACATAAAATAATAGATCTCAAGCTGTCTTTAATAAAGTTTCTTTTATTACAGATGACAAACATCCAGTTTGAGAAGAGGACGTTTTACTGTGTACACCTGTCCATGATTACCCCTAATTTTATAGAACTCATTTTCTCTGAAAATTGTCTCTGTAAATACAGTTATGAGAGAATTGGGTTGAAATATATTCTGCCATAACAGGGATCAGCTGCATAAATGTTTTACACGATGCCAGAGGCTCAGCATGCATACTAAATGATTGCGTCCATTTTAACTCTAAAAGTGGCAAAGGAGTAACTTGAAATATTGACTTTCCCTGATGGCCGTTGTAAAAAAGCAGCAGTTTAGGACGCGTCCAGTTGCTTCATCTTACAGCTATGAGCTGCCACAGCAGACAGGGCATGGACATACATGGCGCTGTTTCTATGTATTTTAGAGCAGGTCCTCTCCTCCAGATGTGCTCCATTCAAAAAAAAAATTGCAGTCAAGCCTTCAGTGAGCTCTCTCTGGAAGACAAAAGCACTCATGATTCCGTGATTGTGATGCTATTCCCCGCAATATTTGCAATTAAGATGTTTAAGTAATGCACCACTGAATACATTTTGAAGGTCTATCCTAAGGCCTAATTCAGCCGACCAAGTTCAGGAAACATGGTAGTGTTTTCGTCACATTTCTTGGACCGACCTCGGCTCCCCTGACCCGAACTGACTGCATCTGATTGTGGGTCTATCATTATTAGAGATGAGCGAATTTTTTCAAAGTTCCATTCGGCTGATTCGCCAAACTTTACAAAAAAATTTGCTTTGTGACGAATTACTTCGTCACGAAGTGCATTGTTTTGTAAGTAGTGGGTGCAATGACAGGGAGCTGCAATAGCGCCGCCCCCATCATTATACCCCTCAGATGGCACGTTCAAACATGATTGCGGCATCTGAGTGTAAAAACAGTGAAAAATTAACATAAACATTTTTTCAATCAAACTTACCGCCTCCATTTGCTCGCGACGGGCCGGCCGCCGCCATCGTGCTTGAATATCTAGCGCGAAATCTCGCACAGCACAAGATTACGTCATCACGCTGGCCGACGTGGTGATGTCATACGTCACCAAGCATGGGATTTCGGCCAAAATCTTCAATCAAGATGGCGGCTGGCGGCCCGTCGCGAGCAAATGGAGGAGGTAAGAATTAATTTTTAAGTTTTTTACACTATTTCAGGTTAAATCGATTTGCTTACATGAAGCACAAGGAAATTCGGCTTCGAGGTGAATCGAATTTCGTGGGATTTGGTTCGTTCATCTGCAATCATTATGTTAGTATAGTACAGGTCAACAGACCCACAATCAGGACCTGACTGCATCATAAATCACTATGAAACACGATATGTACGGAAGATGCGACCAAGCACAGTTGTGTGAATGAGGTCTAGGGATAGGCTATAAATGAATCACCTGCTCTGCCCTAGACCTTCAGGGATGCTGACATTAACTGCTACTCTACCACAAGGAATGGTGAGGCTAACCTATTGTTTGCTCTAGACCCCCTGGGATGTCGATAATAAACCCTTTTCTACTCTTAAAGCCCTTAAAGAGCATCTATCAGCAAGATCAACTCCATTAAACCAGATGTAATGCCTCATCCTGCTGATTAAATGCATGCCTTTATTGCGAAAATCCTTTGCGCCATTGTGTAGAAAACTGATGTTCCAATTCTTATGAAAATTAGAACAAAAAGCCAGATTTACGTAAATAACTGCACATGTGGTAACTAGTGGTGCATGCTTAGTGGTCAGAGCCGGAAAGCGGAGGAACTAAGGTTCACTGAGGGCAAGGCCTGCCCCTTGGTGTACTAAAGCCCTCGTTTGTATAAGAATTTAAAGACAGTTTTCTACATAATGATGCAATGCATAACAAAATTTAAAAAAAGGCTTTAGAGCCCAAAATATATAAGAATAAAAATAAAAATAATCAAAAATACGCAATTCACAAAATGTAGGTATATTTGACTTGTGGGTGAAATTTCAGGGTGAACCTAAAATGCTCTCTAACCTTTACAAGTGAATTTAATGTAAAGTTTTCTAAACTTTTGAATGTGCATGTGCAACTGTTCAATGTTTCAGTACTTTTTGCACAACTTGCTGTTCTCGAACAAGGAGCTTAACGGCAAAATTCACAACCGCTGTTTGATCCATAAATCACCCAATACATTTCCTCGTTCAATTAGAATTGGTATTTAAACATTCCTCCTCATCATGCTGTTCACATTTGGACATCATGCAACCAAGATGACACCTAACAATTGATCAATAGTACCTCGCCATTGCAAGACTTAAAGCAGGATTTCTTCAGACAGAAGTGGCCACTGAGCTTAGAGTTTCAAAGAGGTTCATCAGCAGGTTGTAACAGATACAGAGAGACTGGAAGAGTCACAGAAAGGCATAGAAGTGGATGTCCTTTGGCCATATCCCACAATGATGACCCTATCATTGTAAACAATGCCCTGCAGAACCGGAGGATGAATGCAACACAACTCCAGGCACGTTTAAGGCAGGTTAGAGGCACCCAAGTGTCACATCAGACAATTTGAAACCATTTATATCAGTGTGGTCTGTGTGCTAGACAACCTGCAAGGGTAACTGACCACAGGCATCATCATCATCTGGCATGGGCCAGAGAGCATCTACGCTGGACGAAGGATCAGTTGGCCTTAGTACTGTTCACTGATGAAAGTCGATTCACACTGAGCAAAAATTATGGTCACCAACGATGTTGGAGACGTCAAGGAGAGGGCTATGCATCAGAGACTGTTGTCACGAGATGAGCCTTTGGTGGTGGTGATGTTACAGTGTGGGCAGGTGTGCCTAGTCAATACAAAACTGCCCTACACTTTGTGAATAGTACAGTGACAAGCCCATACTAGTTGAATAACATCATTATTCCAGTCATTGTAACTCTGCATGAACGAGGCCTAATTTCATCTTCATGGACAACAATGAGCTAGCTCATCGAGGTCACATCATTAGGGAACAGCTGCTGGAGACATGGGGACCTCAAATGGAGTGGCCTGCACTTTCTCCAGATCTGAAGCCCATTGAAAACCTATGGGAGGCGCGTAACTCTGTACCCCAGAACCTCAATGACCTAAGGGCCGCCCTTCACGAAGAGTGGGATGCCATGCCTCAGCAGACAATAAGTCGACTTGTGAACAGCAGCAGACGTCATTGTCAAGTTGTAATTGATGCTCAAGGCCACATGACAAGTTATTGAGACACTGACATTTTTGGGGGGCATATCCACCACTGGTGTTGGCTTTTGTTTCAATAAATTGTTTGAGATGAGGAAATAACCATTGCTGCTTCTACACTTAAATGCCCTACTTTCATTATATAATATCATTGTAGCGTAAACTTTCTATGTTTTCCATAAATTTCACCCGAAAGCCAAATATCCCTTTTAGTGAGTAGTTGTATATAAAAATACATTATATTATTAAAAACATGAATCTAACCAACAAGGAAAAGATGCTGAGGTCCCAAGGGCTAATGACATGTATGAGGACAGTGTTGGACTGGGCCGTCTAGGGCGCACCAGTACAATTTATTTTGGGGGCCCACCATGCAGATGCATTCAAATATTACGTGCTCACACAGCAGCAGACAGCAATACACTACAAGGTGATTGTTTATGAGGTCCCTGCGTCAACTTTGAGAAGGCAGGTCCATGGGAAAGGAGGATACTGGCTGTCCTGCCTCTGTATTTATAAGTAATCTCGGTCACATGAACCTGATTATAATAATAAACTGCGTAGTTTCTTAAATATTATATGCTCTCCCTCAACTCTCCCTGCAGTCTCCCTGCACTCTCTCTGAAGTATCCCTGCAAACTCCCTCTCCAATATTGTCCTACACTCTCTGTTAACAGTTTCCAGCAACACTGTCCCTAGTGCATGAGGGTCTTGTCACATCTCTCCCTATACTCAGCTAACAGAAAAATGGAAAAGAAATGGTGGCTCTCTCACTGTTCCACTTCTGGAATGGTGCACTACCCCACAGCACTCCCAAATGCTGGTATAAAGAGGTAAATATAAAAATTGTGATGGGGGTCACTCAATATTAGGCCTGGAAATTCAGATCACGTGACCGCCCAGTAAACCACGTGGGATGCCACATAGGTCCTGGAAGGTCAGAGCGGCAACACCAAGCGGCACCGCTACTTAACGGCGTGGGGAACTTCATATACAGAGTCCATCTACAGGTCCTTACAGCTTACAACAGCGCACTTTGTTGAAAATCTGGCGTACAAGTGGATCTACTGCAGGAGCGGTAAAGTACAATATACAATATAACTATGAGATCTATTATTATTACCATCATTATTATCTCTGAAATATAGAACTTGCAGCCACCTGCTAACAATTACAGCCCCTGGATATTGATCAGGGTCATTGGAAAACAGCTCTTCAGAGACTTTCCATATACTGAACTATAGAGCTTATGGTCTTTAGTGCGGCATTTTAATCGTATTTCTAATTTATTTTTTATGAAATGTTTTATATGTAATACTGTTATGTGGCATTATTTGTAGCCTATAAAATTTATATGGATACCAATCACCGTGTGTTTGCCTAATATTGAGTGACCCCCATCACAATTTTTATATTAACAGAAAAATGGCGGTAACCACACAGGATCAGGGTTTTATAAGGCTCTGCCTATCTGTGACATCACAGGGGGATGGCTACCTGCGGATTGGCTGGCTGCACAGCATTATTGGTGTTCTTGTGTTCCCGGGCTTGTCTCCTCTACACTTACTTTCACTTTCTAACACGTGCAGTCACCCTTTTAGTTAAACTGATACAGTATCACAAAATGCAAGGAAATTTGGATTAATTTAGAATCAAAGTTTTCATAGACTTCGGACCGAATTACACTTTGGATGCTTTGCATTACTCAACACTAGTAATTATACTGCAGCACTGTTGCAAAGGAGACAAGACACAGGTAAACTTTTAAGAGGTAGCAGTTCCGCGATCCTTCCAGGTGATCTGTGGGGGAGCTAGGATTAGGACCCCTTCCGCTCTGATATTGATGATCTATGCTCAGGATAGGTCATCGTGATTACTTCACTGCACAACCCCTTTGAGAAAATGAGCTTATTGTTTATACAGTTGGTTCCTTCTGCTTGCCTCCCCTCCCTTTTTTACTCTGTCCCCTTTCTTACTCTGTCCCCCTCTTTCCCTTTATTTTCCGTTGGTGGAAACAGGGAACATTTTTTAAAGTTCTTGCCATGGATCGATGTGTGTTATAGGAAGGCGCAAGAGTCCGTCATTGATGGAAGATATGTGTCACCGAGGTTCCTGGCCTCGGTGAGGTAAGAGCCGGCAATTTTAAGTGTCAGCGGCAGATAGTGCTCACTAACACTATTGGTTATTTAGTGTGGCTGTAAAGCCGATCCAGGCCGGCTCTTACTGGGAGCAGCCAAAGTGCAGGGAGGGTGTTCCCCACGTTCCAGGCCGGGTTTTGTTCTGAGATATAAAAACCCAGCCAGCAGTCTCAGCTGTGTGGATTATCCTCCATTTCACAGTGGATCTGTGAAGTCTCTGTGGTTTGAGATCTGCATAATGTGTGCCGTACTAAAGGGCTGAGAGCCGCATTGCTGGGAAGCAGCAGGCCTAAAGCCTGTTGTGGACTGCTGCTGAGTAGAGATGAGCGAACTCGAACTGTATAGTTCGGGTTCGTACCGAATTTTGGGGTGTCCGTGACACGGACCCGAACCCGGACATTTTCGTAAAAGTCCGGGTTCGGGTTCGGTGTTCGTCGCTTTCTTGGCGCTTTTGTGACGCTTTCTTGGCGCTTTTTGAAAGGCTGCAAAGCAGCCAATCAACAAGCGTCATACTACTTGCCCCAAGAGGCCATCACAGCCATGCCTACTATTGGCATGGCTGTGATTGACCAGAGCACCATGTGACCCAGCCTCTATTTAAGCTGGAGTCACATAGCGCCGCCCGTCACTCTGCTCTGATTAGCGTAGGGAGAGGTTGCGGCTGCGACAGTAGGGCGAGATTAGGCAGATTAACTCCTCCAAAGGACTTGATTATTGATCGATCTGCAGCTGTGGGTCATTGAGCTGCTGATACTCAATTGCTCACTGTTTTTAGGCTGCCCAGACCGTTTGTCAGTCACATTTTTCTGGGGTGATCGGCGGCCATTTTGTGTCTTGTGGTGCGCCAGCACAAGCTGCGACCAAGTGCATTTAACCCTCAATGGTGTGGTTGTTTTTTGGCTAAAGCCTACATCAGGGTGAAGCTGTCACACCAAGTGCATTTAACCAGCAATAGTCTGTTTATTTTTTGGACATATACTACATCAGGGGCAAGCTGCGCCCGTCACCAAGTGCATTTAACCCTCAGTAGTGTGGTTGGTCAAGCTATCACACCAAGTGCATTTAACCAGCAATAGTCTGTTCAATTTTTGGCCATATACTAAATCAGGGGCAAGCTGCGCCCGTCACCAAGTGCATTTAACCAGCAATAGTCTGTTCATTTTTTGGCCATATACTACATCAGGGGCAAGCTGCGCCCGTCACCAAGTGCATTTAACCCTCAGTAGTGTGGTTGGTCAAGCTGTGACACCAAGTGCATTTAACCAGCAATAGTCTGTTCATTTTTTGGCCATATACTACATCAGGGGCAAGCTGCGCCCGTCACCAAGTGCATTTAACCCTCAGTAGTGTGGTTGGTCAAGCTGTGACACCAAGTGCATTTAACCAGCAATAGTCTGTTCATTTTTTGGCCATATACTACATCAGGGGCAAGCTGCGCCTGTCACCAAGTGCATTTAACCAGCAATAGTGTGGTTATTTTTTGGCCATATCCCAGTCTAATTCTGTCACTAAATCCATACCGGTCACCCAGCGCCTAAATACTAGGCCTCAAATTTATATCCCGCTAAATCTGTCGTTACCGCTGTACTGTTGTGGCTGGGCAAGTTATTTAGTGTCCGTCAAAGCACATTTTTTGTTCAGGGTTGAAATACAATTCCCAATTTAGCAATTTCATAATTTAGTGGTTTCTGCTATATCAGAGCTATTTGAAATCTATCCCTAAAAGGGTATATAATATTCAAGGTGCACATAGGGTCATTCAGAATAACTTCACACACACGCTACTGTGCATTTCCAAGTCCAATTCTGTTAGTAAATCCATACCGGTCACCCAGCGCTTAAATACTAGGCCTCAAATTTATATCCCGCTAAATCTCTCGTTACCGCTGTCCTGTTGTGGCTGGGAAAGTTATTTAGTGTCCGTCAAAGCACATTTTTTGTTCTGGGTTGAAATACAATTCCCAATTTAGCAATTTCATAATTTAGTGGTTCCTGCTATATCAGAGCTATTTGAAATCTATCCCTAAAAGGGTATATAATATTCAAGGTGCACATAGGGTCATTCAGAATAACTTCACACACATGCTACTGTGCATTTCCAAGTCCAATTCTGTTAGTAAATCCATACCGGTCACCCAGCGCCTAAATACTAGGCCTCAAATTTATATCCCGCTGAATTTGAATACAATACATTGGGCCAAATAATATTTTTGTTGTTGTGGTGAACCATAACAATGAGGAAAACATCTAGTAAGGGACGCGGACGTGGACATGGTCGTGGTGGTGTTAGTGGACCCTCCGGTGCTGGGAGAGGACGTGGCCGTTCTGCCACATCCACACGTCCTTGTGTACCAACTACCTCAGGTCCCAGTAGCCGCCAGAATTTACAGCGATATATGGTGGGGCCCAATGCCGTTCTAAGGATGGTAAGGCCTGAGCAGGTACAGGCATTAGTCAATTGGGTGGCCGACAGTGGATCCAGCACGTTCACATTATCTCCCACCCAGTCTTCTGCAGAAAGCGCACAGATGGCGCCTGAAAACCAACCCCATCAGTCTGTCACATCACCCCCATGCATACCAGGGAAACTGTCTGAGCCTCAAGTTATGCAGCAGTCTCTTATGCTGTTTGAAGACTCCGCTGGCAGGGTTTCCCAAGGGCATCCACCTAGCCCTTCCCCAGCGGTGAAAGACATAGAATGCACTGACGCACAACCACTTATGTTTCCTGATGATGAGGACATGGGAATACCACCTCAGCATGTCTCTGATGATGACGAAACACAGGTGCCAACTGCTGCGTCTTTCTGCAGTGTGCAGACTGAACAGGAGGTCAGGGATCAAGACTGTGTGGAAGACGATGCAGGGGACGATGAGGTCCTAGACCCCACATGGAATGAAGGTCGTGCCACTGACTTTCACAGTTCGGAGGAAGAGGCAGTGGTGAGACCGAGCCAACAGCGTAGCAAAAGAGGGAGCAGTGGGCAAAAGCAGAACACCCGCCGCCAAGAGACTCCGCCTGCTACTGACCGCCGCCATCTGGGACCGAGCACCCCAAAGGCAGCTTCAAGGAGTTCCCTGGCATGGCACTTCTTCAAACAATGTGCTGACGACAAGACCCGAGTGGTTTGCACGCTGTGCCATCAGAGCCTGAAGCGAGGCATTAACGTTCTGAACCTGAGCACAACCTGCATGACCAGGCACCTGCATGCAAAGCATGAACTGCAGTGGAGTAAACACCTTAAAACCAAGGAAGTCACTCAGGCTCCCCCTGCTACCTCTTCTGCTGCTGCCGCCTTGGCCTCTTCTGCTGCTGCCGCCTCGGCCTCTTCCTCCGCCTCTGGAGGAATGTTGGCACCTGCCGCCCAGCAAACAGGGGATGTACCACCAACACCACCACCACCACCTCCGTCACCAATCGTCTCAACCACGTCACACGGCAGCGTTCAGCTCTCCATCTCACAAACATTTGAGAGAAAGCGTAAATTCCCACCTAGCCACCCTCGATCCCTGGCCCTGAATGCCAGCATTTCTAAACTACTGGCCTATGAAATGCTGTCATTTAGGCTGGTGGACACAGACAGCTTCAAACAGCTCATGTCGCTTGCTGTCCCACAGTATGTTGTTCCCAGCCGCCACTACTTCTCCAAGAGAGCCGTGCCTTCCCTGCACAACCAAGTATCCGATAAAATCAAGTGTGCACTGCGCAACGCCATCTGTAGCAAGGTCCACCTAACCACAGATACGTGGACCAGTAAGCACGGCCAGGGACGCTATATCTCCCTAACTGCACACTGGGTAAATGTAGTGGCAGCTGGGCCCCAGGCGGAGAGCTGTTTGGCGCACGTCCTTCCGCCGCCAAGGATCGCAGGGCAACATTCTTTGCCTCCTGTTGCCACCTCCTCCTTCTCGGCTTCCTCCTCCTCTTCTTCCACCTGCTCATCCAGTCAGCCACACACCTTCACCACCAACTTCAGCACAGCCCGGGGTAAACGTCAGCAGGCCATTCTGAAACTCATATGTTTGGGGGACAGGCCCCACACCGCACAGGAGTTGTGGCGGGGTATAGAACAACAGACCGACGAGTGGTTGCTGCCGGTGAGCCTCAAGCCCGGCCTGGTGGTGTGTGATAATGGGCGAAATCTCGTTGCAGCTCTGGGACTAGCCAATTTGACGCACATCCCTTGCTTGGCGCATGTGCTGAATTTGGTGGTGCAGAAGTTCATACACACTACCCCGACATGTCAGAGCTGCTGCATAAAGTGCGGGCCGTCTGTTCGCGCTTCCGGCGTTCACATCCTGCTGCTGCTCGCCTGTCTGCGCTACAGCGTAACTTCGGCCTTCCCACTCACCGCCTCATATGCGACGTGCCCACCAGGTGGAACTCCACCTTGCACATGCTGGACAGACTGTGCGAGCAGCAGCAGGCCATAGTGGAGTTTCAGCTGCAGCACGCACGGGTCAGTCGCACTACAGAACAGCACCACTTCACCACCAATGACTGGGCCTCCATGCGAGACCTGTGTGCCCTGTTGCGCTGTTTCGAGTACTCCACCAACATGGCCAGTGGCGATGACGCCGTTATCAGCGTTACAATACCACTTCTATGTCTCCTTGAGAAAACACTTAGGGCGATGATGCAAGAGGAGGTGGCCCAGGAGGAGGAGGAAGAGGGGTCATTTTTAGCACTTTCAGGCCAGTCTCTTCGAAGTGACTCAGAGGGAGGTTTTTGGCAACAGCAGAGGCCAGGTACAAATGTGGCCAGCCAGGGCCCACTACTGGAGGACGAGGAGGACGAGGATGAGGAGGAGGTGGAGGAGGATGAGGATGAAGCATGGTCACAGCGGGGTGGCACCCAACGCAGCTCGGGTCCATCACTGGTGCGTGGCTGGGGGGAAAGGCAGGACGATGACGATACGCCTCCCACAGAGGACAGCTTGTCCTTACCCCTGGGCAGCCTGGCACACATGAGCGACTACATGCTGCAGTGCCTGCGCAACGACAGCAGAGTTGCCCACATTTTAACCTGTGCGGACTACTGGGTTGCCACCCTGCTGGATCCACGCTACAAAGACAATGTGCCCACCTTACTTCCTGCACTGGAGCGTGATAGGAAGATGCGCGAGTACAAGCGCACGTTGGTAGACGCGCTACTGAGAGCATTCCCAAATGTCACAGGGGAACAAGTGGAAGCCCAAGGCCAAGGCAGAGGAGGAGCAAGAGGTCGCCAAGGCAGCTGTGTCACGGCCAGCTCCTCTGAGGGCAGGGTTAGCATGGCAGAGATGTGGAAAACTTTTGTCAACACGCCACAGCTAACTGCACCACCACCTGATACGCAACGTGTTAGCAGGAGGCAACATTTCACTAACATGGTGGAACAGTACATGTGCACACCCCTCCACGTACTGACTGATGGTTCGGCCCCATTCAACTTCTGGGTCTCAAAATTGTCCACGTGGCCAGAGCTAGCCTTTTATGCCTTGGAGGTGCTGGCCTGCCCGGCGGCCAGCGTTTTGTCTGAACGTGTATTCAGCACGGCAGGGGGCGTCATTACAGACAAACGCAGCCGCCTGTCTACAGCCAATGTGGACAAGCTGACGTTCATAAAAATGAACCAGGCATGGATCCCACAGGATCTGTCCGTCCCTTGTCCAGATTAGACATTAACTACCTCCCCTTAACCATATATTATTGGACTCCAGGGCACTTCCTCATTCAATCCTATTTTAATTTTCATTTTACCATTATATTGGGAGGCTACCCAAAGTTGAATGAACCTCTCCTCTGTCTGGGTGCCGGGGCCTAAATATATGCCAATGGACTGTTCCAATGTTGGGTGACGTGAAGCCTTATTCTCTGCTATGACATGCAGACTGATTCTCTGCTGACATGAAGCCAGATCCTCTGTTACGGGACCTCTCTCCTCTGCCTGGGTGCTGGGCCTAAATTTATGAAAATGGACTCTTACAGTGGTGGGTGACGTGAAGCCTGATTCTCTGCTATGATATGAAGACTGATTCTCTGCTGACATGAAGCCAGATTGTCTGTTACGGGACCTCTCTCCTCTGCCTGGGTGCTGGGCCTAAATATATGCCAATGGACTGTTGCAGTGGTGGCTGACGTGAAGCCTCATTCTCTGCTATGACATGCAGACTGATTCTCTGCTGACATGAAGCCAGATTGTCTGTTACGGGACCTCTCTCCTCTGCCTGGGTGCTGGGCCTAAACTTATGAAAATGGACTCTTACAGTGGTGGGTGACGTGAAGCCTCATTCTCTGCTATGAAATGCAGACTAATTCTCTGCTGACATGAAGCCAGATTGTCTGTTACGGGACCTCTCTCCTCTGCCTGGGTGCTGGGCCTAAATATATGCCAATGGACTGTTGCAGTGTTGGCTGACGTGAAGCCTCATTCTCTGCTATGACATGCAGACTGATTCTCTGCTGACATGAAGCCAGATTGTCTGTTACGGGACCTCTCTCCTCTGCCTGGGTGCTGGGCCTAAATTTATGACAATGGACTGTTGCAGTGGTGGGTGACGTGAAGCCTGATTCTCTGCTATGACATGCAGACTGATTCTCTGCTGACATGAAGCCAGATTGTCTGTTACGGGACCTCTCTGCTCTGCCTGTGTGCTAGGCCTAAATATATGCCAATGGACTGTTGCAGTGGTGGCTGACATGAAGCCTCATTCTCTGCTATGACATGCAGACTAATTCTCTGCTGACATGAAGCCAGATTGTCTGTTACGGGACCTCTCTCCTCTGCCTGGGTGCTGGGCCTAAATAGATGCCAATGGACTGTTGCAGTGGTGGCTGACGTGAAGCCTCATTCTCTGCTATGACATGCAGACTAATTCTCTGCTGACATGAAGCCAGATTGTCTGTTACGGGACCTCTCTCCTCTGCCTGGGTGCTGGGCCTAAACTTATGAAAATGGACTCTTACAGTGGTGGGTGACGTGAAGCCTCATTCTCTGCTATGACATGCAGACTAATTCTCTGCTGACATAAAGCCAGATTGTCTGTTACGGGACCTCTCTCCTCTGCCTGGGTGCTGGGCCTAAATTTATGACAATGGACTGTTGCAGTGGTGGGTGACGTGAAGCCTGATTCTCTGCTATGACATGCAGACTGATTCTATGCTGACATGAAGCCAGATTGTCTGTTACGGGACCTCTCTCCTCTGCCTGTGTGCTGGGCCTAAATATATGCCAATGGACTGTTGCAGTGGTGGCTGACGTGAAGCCTCATTCTCTGCTATGACATGCAGACTAATTCTCTGCTGACATGAAGCCAGATCCTCTGTTACGGGACCTCTCTCCTCTGCCTTGGTGCTGGGCCTAAATTTATGACAATGGACTGTTGCAGTGGTGGGTGACGTGAAGCCTGATTCTCTGCTATGACATGAAGACTGATTCTCTGCTGACATGAAGACTGATTGTCTGTTACGGGACCTCTCTCCTCTGCCTGGGTGCTGGGCCTAAATATATGCCAATGGACTGTTGCAGTGGTGGCTGACGTGAAGCCTGATTCTCTGCTATGACATGCAGACTGATTCTCTGCTGACATGAAGCCAGATTCTCTGTTACGGGACCTCTCTCCTCTGCCTGTGTGCTGGGCCTAAATATATTCCAATGGACTGTTGCAGTGGTGGCTGACGTGAAGCCTGATTCTCTGCTATGACATGCAGACTAATTCTCTGCTGACATGAAGACAGATTCTCTGTTACGGGACCTCTCTCCTCTGCCTGTGTGCTGGGCCTAAATATATGCCAATGGACTGTTGCAGTGGTGGCTGACGTGAAGCCTCATTCTCTGCTATGACATGCAGACTAATTCTCTGCTGACATGAAGACAGATTCTCTGTTACGGGACCTCTCTCCTCTGCCTGTGTGCTGGGCCTAAATATATGCCAATGGACTGTTACAGTGGTGGGTGATGTGAAGCCTGATTCTCTGCTATGACATGCAGACTAATTCTCTGCTGACATGAAGCCAGATCTTCTGTTACGGGACCTCTCTCCTCTGCCTTGGTGCTGGGCCTAAATTTATGAAAATGGACTCTTACAGTGGTGGGTGACGTGAAGCCTGATTCTCTGCTATGACATGAAGACTGATTCTCTGCTGACATGAAGCCAGATTGTCTGTTACGGGACCTCTCTCCTCTGCCTGGGTGCTGGGCCTAAATATATGCCAATGGACTGTTGCAGTGGTGGCTGACGTGAAGCCTCATTCTCTGCTATGACATGAAGACTGATTCTCTGCTGACATGAAGCCAGATTGTCTGTTACGGGACCTCTCTCCTCTGCCTGGGTGCTGGGCCTAAATATATGCCAATGGACTGTTGCAGTGGTGGCTGACGTGAAGCCTGATTCTCTGCTATGACATGCAGACTGATTCTCTGCTGACATGAAGCCAGATTCTCTGTTACGGGACCTCTCTCCTCTGCCTGTGTGCTGGGCCTAAATATATGCCAATGGACTGTTGCAGTGGTGGCTGACGTGAAGCCTCATTCTCTGCTATGACATGCAGACTAATTCTCTGCTGGCATGAAGACAGATTCTCTGTTACGGGACCTCTCTCCTTTGCCTGTGTGCTGGGCCTAAATATATGCCAATGGACTGTTGCAGTGGTGGCTGACGTGAAGCCTCATTCTTTGCTATGACATGCAGACTAATTCTCTGCTGACATGAAGCCAGATCCTCTGTTACGGGACCTCTCTCCTCTGCCTTGGTGCTGGGCCTAAATTTATGAAAATGGACTGTTCCAGTGGTGGGTGACGGGAAGCCAGATTCTCTGCTATGGGACCTCTCTCCAATTGATTTTGGTTAATTTTTATTTATTAAATTTTTATTTTAATTCATTTCCCTATCCACATTTGTTTGCAGGGGATTTACCTACATGTTGCTGCCTTTTGCAGCCCTCTAGCCCTTTCCTGGGCTGTTTTACAGCCTTTTTAGTGCCGAAAAGTTCGGGTCCCCATTGACTTCAATGGGGTTCGGGTTCGGGACGAAGTTCGGATCGGGTTCGGATCCCGAACCCGAACATTTTCGGGAAGTTCGGCCGAACTTCTCGAACCCGAACATCCAGGTGTTCGCTCAACTCTACTGCTGAGAAAACCTCTGACAAGGTGAATGTTTTTTGTTCTGTGGACTTGCCATGGTGTGAATGAACACCAAGACGACAAACTGTCATTTTTGTTTATGTGTGAATAAACACTGCACTGTTGAATAGTGATGAGCGGGAGGTGCCATATTCGATTTCGCGATATTTTGCGAATATTCGATTGAATATTCGTGTTATATTCGTCGAAATCGAATATTTGTAATTATAAAAATTATTGCGATTTTTCTTTTAATAGTATAAGGCAACGGTATTTTACGAAATTTCATAATATTGCTCTAACTTCGTCTTTTAGAATATGACGAATATTCTAAAAGACGAAGTTAGAGCAATATTACGAAATTTCGTAAAATACACATATAGATTGTAATTTAGCTAATATAGTGCTATAATCATTTTTTTTTCTCAAATTTTTTTTGCCTCTTCTAAGTTTTGTAAAATATGTACACTGTTAAAAAAATTACTATAGACTTGACTATAGAGACAGCTAAGTTTAATTCGCTATGCGATTATATTACTTAGCTTTTTTTTTTTTATAAATAGAATAATTATAATAATCAGGTATTATAATTATTCTATTTATTTTAAAAAAAAGCAAAGTAATATAATCGCATAGCGAATTAAACTTAGCTGTCTATAGAGTCAACTTTCCTATATGATTGCTAGATTTCGCAAAGTTGATGAATAGGTAGCTAAAACAAAGATGGAGAATATCTTCGTTTTGTGGAATATGACGAATACATTCGTATATTCGTTTTGTGGAATATTACGAATACATTCGTCATATTCGCTAATTCTACCAAGCCATTGAAGCCAACCACAGAGTAAACCAGCTCCAAGTTGAAATCGCAATGCGATTAATATAACTCGAAGTAATCGCATGGCGATTTCAACTTAGCACTGCTATATTCCATATTAGGCTAGAATTAACGAATATGGAATATAGCAGTGCTTAAGTTGAAATCGCAATTCGATTATTATAACTTAAAATAAACGAATTGCGATTTCAATGTAATTCTCAAATCCGACAGTACATTCTAGTATATGGAGACGTTCCCATGGTGATGGGGACGCCCCATGAGCACGGAAGTCGGCAGAAGCGGCAACGGGCACTGACTGGAGCATTAAAAAAAAAAAATGAATATTCGATTTCACGAATATATAGCACTATATTCTAAATATTCGCGAGATCTCGAAATTGCGATATTCAAGAAAAAAATTCGCAATTCGAATATTCGCGCTCAACACTACTGTTGAAGTCAAAGTTTTTGCCTCTGTACTGCGTCCGCTAATCTGCCTACCAGAGCAAATCCCCACATTTGGTGTCGGATGTGGGCAAATGCAGTGAGGCAGGCCTGAAGACCGAAACGTTTTTGTTTTCCGCGGCACTAATGCATGTCCTACATTAAGCCGGCAAGGTTACGACCCGTGTCCCTTGACAAAATGGAGGCGGTCGTGAAGGTCCTCGTGGAGGCTAACTTGCTGCAGCGGGAGGCTAACAAGCAGCAGCAGGAAACTAACCAGCTGCTATTGCAACATGTGATGGCCTTGCAAGTGGCAGGAGAATCCTTGAACGTACACGATGCCCGGAAAGCTGTCCGTGCGGCGATTCCTAAGATGCCACCCACGGATGACGTCGAGACCTATCTGGCAGTGTTCGAAAAGGTTGCCGTGAGGGAAAAGTAACCTCGAGACCAGTGGGCGTCTGGTGTCTGGACCACAGCAAGTTTTCTTCGATCTCCCCGATGATCAAGCGGCCGACTACCTGACCATAAAAGGTGAGATCCTGGCGAGACTGGGGGTGAATGTGTTGGTCCGGGCCCAGCGATTGCATCAGTGGTAATTTAAGCCGGCTGAACCTGCAAGACCGCAGTATTATGACCTGTTACACTGTTTGCAAAAATGGCTGCAGCCTGACGTACTGACCCCCACTGCTATGCTGGACCGTCTCTTGCTGATGTGTTCTAGAGGGCTTTGCTGTACCCCTCCAGCACTGGATAGGCCAGGTGTTTCCGGGTAATGCCTTGAAGATGGTCGACCTGGTGGAGCGCTACGAGGCCACCAGAAATCTACAGGGGGGTTCTTTTGGGAGGGGACCAGTCAAACCCCAGAAATCTCCACCCCAGACCCGGCGGCCGGTGCGAGCCAAACACGCCTGGGACATACCCCCTGTAGACCCAGCCCCGGTGGTCTGCTGGCGATGTCAGGAGCATGGACACATAAGGGCCGACTGTCCCCATCGGGGTGAACCCATGGACACCAACTATGGCTACCGCCATTCATTATATGCCAGGAAGTTGTGTGCCACAGGAACCTCTGAGACTATAGACAATAGCCACCTGTGCCAGGTAGAAGTGGGGGACACTATAGCGGTGGCTCTGCTGTATTCAGGGAACCTGGTGTCCCTGGTAAGAGCTGCCCTGGTACGGCCCGCCGAGTATACAGGCCGAAAAGTCGGCATAGTGTGTATTCATGGAGACTTAAAGGACTATCCGACCGCCCTGGTCTCTCTATCAACGGTGGCCGGCAGGTGGACTCATGAGGTGGCTGTCGCCACAAAATTACAGTATGAACTTAGCACTATGGCCGGATACGAAAGTTACCGATACCCGGGAGACAGACGTAACCCTAGCAGAGTGGCCTGGCTCAGGGGGGAGACCAGAACCCTGGAAACCTAAGTCCGAAGGGCCAGTGGTAGGGGTGACCGCCACTTTGGTTGAAGAGGGGGAGACAACCTCGCTAAACGTGATGGTGGGAGACGTGGAGGGCTTGTCGCCGGGTCCGGAGTTGGCAGACCTCAACGTCTCCGGAGATAATTTTTGTACAGCACAGCACCAGGACCTGACTCTATCCCGAGCCTAGGAGAATGTGGTAGTAGTTGAGGGTGAGCCGCAACAACTGGGGGCCGAGTCTATGTTTCCCCGTTTTGTGGTTCAACAGGAGATGCTGTATCAGGTAAATAAACTACGGGGTGAGCATATTGAACAGCTGGTGGTGCCCAAGGTGTATAGCAAGCTCATGTTAGAGTTAGCCCACCAACATGTCCTTGGGGACACCTGGGTCAGCAGAAAACGCAGGACCGTATTCTACAGCAGTTCTACTGGCCCAGTGTGTTCAGAGAGGTGGAAGAGTATTGCAAGTCTTGCCCAACCTGCCAGATAACCAGCCCCCAGCCACATTTCCGTAGTCCTCTGGTTCCTCTCCCGATTATTGAGGTTCCAATCGAGCGGATCGCTATATATTTCAAAAGGCCCAGTACCGAAGTCCCCTAGAGGGCACCAACACATCTTGGTCATCTTCGACTATGCCACTCGGTACCCGGAGGCGGTGCCACTGCGTCATACATCAGCCAAACTCACAGCTGAGGAGTTAATGGAGATGTTTTCTCGAGTGGGTCTGCCTAAAGAGGTTCTGACTGACCAAGGGACCCCGTTTATGTCCAAGGTCATGAGGGAACTCTGTAAGTTGCTCCACATAAAACAGTTACGAATGTCTGTGTATCATCCGCAAACGAATGGCCTGGTAGAAAGGTTAAATCAAACATTTTAATATGTTAAAAAGAGCAGCGTCTAAGGATGGGAGGGACTGGGACCTTATTCTGCCCTATCTCATATTTGCAGTGCGAGAAGTGCCCCAGGCCTCTACTGGGGTCTCGCCCTTCGAACTGCTATACGGCAGACACCCTTGCGGTCTGTTGGATGTCGCCAAAGAGGCGTGGGAACACCAACCCACACCGCACAAAAGTGTTGTCGAGTACGTCACCCAGATGCAAGGACGGATGGAAACAGTGTTACCTCTGGTTAGGGAGCATATGGAGGCAGCGCAGTGAGCCCAGAGTATGGTCTATAATCGGGAGGATCGGGTCCGGAACTTTAACCCGGGGGATCGGGTGTTGGTTCTGGTACCGACTGTAGACAGTAAGTTCTTAGCTAGGTGGGAGGGGCCCTACGAGGTACTTGAAAAAATTGGAGAGGGAGTACACCAGCCAGGGACGCAAAAGCCGGAGCAAGTGTACCATGTGAATCTGCTCAAACCCTAGAAAGATAGGGAAACTGTGGAAGACAGCCCACGACCAGGGTTCCTAGGGGAAGCGGTTTCAGACCCTCTGTTTGAAGCAAGGAAAGCGGCTGCCACAGTGAAAATTTCTGACAGCCTCTCCTCTAAACAGGCTCAGGATGCCAGGGAGTTCATTAGTCAGAACATGGATATGTTTTTGGACCTCCCTGGACACACATCAATTGTCACTGAGCCTCAGACAAAAGTCCGGTTAAAACCATACCGGGTACCCGATGCTCGGCGACAAGCCATCGTGGAGGAAGTGCAGCTAATGCTCCAGCTAGGTGTCATTGAGGAATCAAAAAGTGAATGGGCCAGTCCGATAGTCTTAATACCCAAGCCGTACGGAACATTGCGGTTCTGTAATGATTTCCGCAAACTGAATGAGGTGTCCAAGTTTGACGCGTACCCCATGCCCCTAGTAGATGAGCTTATTGAGAAATTAGGCCAAGCCCGGTATTTTTATGTGTTGGACCTCGCCAAAGGGTACTGGCAGGTACCCTTGACGGATGCTGCCAGAGGGGCTGTATCAGTACCCACCAGGTTTCAAAGGCTAATGGACATTGTACTCCGTCCACATCGTCGGTACGCTTCAACGTACCTGGACAATATCGTTGTCCATAGCACCGGCTGTGAAAGTCACCTACCTAAAGTACAGGCTGTAGTTGACTCCCTTAGGAAGGCTGGCTTAACCGCTAACCCAAAAAAGTGCGCAATAGGGTTAGAAGAGACCAAGTACCTGGGGTATGTAATTGGGCGCGGAATGATCAAACCTCAGGTGAACAAAATTGAGGCAATTAGGAATTGGCCCCGACCTGTCACTACTCGGCAAGTAAAGTCATTGCTGGATATGGTGGAGTACTATGAGGTTTGTTCCCAATTTTGCTACAGTCGCTGCACCATTGACAGGCCTTTTGAAGGGACACAAGTCAGTGACGGTCCAGTGGAATGAACAGGCGGAAAAGGCTTCCTCCGCTTTGAAATCTGCCCTGTGTGGGTCCCCGGTATTGGTGACGCCCGACTTCAAGAGGGAATTTGTGGTACAGACCGATGCCTCTGAAGTAGGCCTCAGAGCTGTACTCTCTCAGGACATCAATGGAGAGGAACATCCCGTTGTTTTCCTGAGCCGAAAGCTTACCCCAGCCGAGACTAGGTACAGTATAGTGGAGAGAGAGTGCCTGGCCATCAAGTGAGCACTCAAGTCTCTCCGCTATTATCTGTTGGGGAGAAAGTTCTGTCTGGTGACCGACCACTCCCCTCTCAAGTGGATGAGCCAACCAAAGAGAGGAATGCTCGAGTCACCAGGTGGTTCTTGTCTATACAAAACTTTAAGTTTTCCATGGAACATAGGGCAGGCAGGTTACAGGGAAATGCGGATGCCCTGTCCCGCGTACACTGTCTTGCAAGTGTTCACCCCCTCAGGGTTGAACAAAAGGGGGAGGTATGTAGGAAGGCTCAAGGGTCCGTCATTGACGGAAGATATGTGTCACCGAGGTTCCTGGCCTCGGTGAGGTAAGAGACGGTAATTTTAAGTGTCAGCGGCAGCTAGTGCTCACTGACACTATTGGTTATTTAATGTGGCTGTAAAGCCGATCCGGGCCGGGTTTTGGTCTGGGATATAAAAACCCAGCCAGCAGTCTCAGCTGTGTGGATTATCCTCTATTTCACAGTGGATCTGTGGAGTCTCTGTGGTTTGAGATCTGCACGATGTGTGCCGTACTAAAGGGCTGAGAGCCACATTGCTGGGAAGCAGGCCCTAAAGCCTATTGTGGACTGCTGCTGAGAAAACCTCTGATAAGGTGAATGTTTTTTGTTCTGTGGACTTGCCATGGTGTGTTTTGTTTTTGCCTCTGTACTGTGTCCGCTAATCTGCCTACCAGAGCGAATCCCCACAGTGTATATATATTATTTTTAGAAAGAAAAAACTCTTTTGTAATTAAATAATTGGTCTTCAGCATCTTGTGCCCTGATCAAATTACTAAAGTTCCTAAAAATAGACAGATACGGTTGCAGCAGAGCTAAGTATGGAATTTGGCACAGCTTGTTATGATATCACAGTCTGTTATCAGTGGTTTTAGATAAACCTACAGGAGCATCTTAACTCAGTAAGCTATCGGAATGTACAAAGGGTTAGAGTCACATATTCACTTTGCTATATCTGTATTTTTAAAAGCTGTGGAGGGAAACCTATCTTGACTCACCGGATCTGTGCAAAATCCCCATAGGAAGTTTTATTGCTAATTCAAAAACGTGTGCAGATGGAATGGCTCCATATGAAAAACAATTTTATTTTTGACTTTTTATTTTTCAAAGTGACCTGCAGCCACCACTAGGGGGAGTGTACCAAATACAATTTATACACTGTTATTTAATATTTAACCCCTTAATGACCCGAAATGTAATAATATGGAGCAGGCAGGAGTCAGCAAAGGACCTGCCCCTGTGATTAGCAGAAATACCACCACTGCAATACGCAGCTGGATTACTACTGCAACTGCTGAGATTGGAGTTGGATCCCTCAGATGCCATGTTGAATAGCGACTACAGCTTCTAAAGAATTTGATGGATGGAGGGGGCTCTCTGTCAGTTTTATTTCCCTTAACCCCCCACCCCCAGCAACATAATCACAAGGTCCCAATTGTTTCCGTGGTTGGGGGCTTATCAAATGCCCCCAGGCATTGCTTTGGTATCTGTCTATTCAGGAATACTTGAGGTGTGGCTTAACAGGTTGACTGTCAGTGTAATGTTGTTAGTCTAAAGTGCTATAGAATGCTATGGGCAGCTTTAGGTCACCTAGTGGAGCCAAAGGCATTTAATTTTAGTTTTTTTAAGTATAATTAAAAAAAATCCCCCATAAAATAAACTAATAAACCTTCTTTTTTTATTAGAATTTTTTAGAATTGCAAAACGAACCATAGAATAAAGATTTACAAAAATAAGCAACTCATTTAGCTATAGCGCATGATGCATAGCATTAAGAATAAATACATAAATAATGTTCGAATCACAGATTTTTATATATATTTTTGCAATCTATCCCTAAAAATAATTGTAGATAATCCATAATTTAGATAAACCAAAATTGTACCAATACGAAAACTACATCTCATACCACAAAACACAAGCCCCCATATGGCTATACCATTTTTATTGTCAAAAGTACTAAAACCTGAAAAACTATACATATTTTAAATCAGACCATTTGAATTAACCCATAAAATAAAGTTAAAGAGGACCTTTCATGGGTCCAGACATTATAAACTAAGTATCAGGATATGTAGGGGATAGGCCCCCTTTAAATTCTCCCGCCTGGTATGCTAATTTTAGTATCGGAACAGGGAGGAGGAGACTGCCCTGTTTCTCAATGGGCATCTCCTTCTCGTTGCGCTGTCCAATCGCAGCAGAGAGCGTCACAGCCAGGGTAAAGGTGAGGTTTTTTTTTTCTCCCTGGCTGTGACGCTCTCCGTGCGATTGGACAGCGCTACAGCCAGGGATAGGGAGACGCCCACAGAGAAAGAATCAGTCTCCTCCTCATTGTTCCGATACTAAAATTAGCATACCAGGCGGGAGAATTTAACGGGGGCCACAGCGGGCGAACAGACCGGCCCCCAGAAAAATAAGTGCAGGAAGATCCCAGCACTATGCCTTACATATCCTGATAGTTTATAATATCTGGACCCATGAAAGGTCCTCTTTATGTGTTATTTTCACTGTAATGTTAACAGCTAAAACAAATGTAAAGTTGTATTCTAAAATAAAATGAATTAAAAAATTAGTCAGGATCTTTTCTTCAAGGCATCATCCCCAAATCAGAGAGGATATGTGCTCTCTGAGTGTGACATTTAGGAGGGGATTCGTTACAGGAGCATGAAGATAATCAATTGCATATCAAATCACTTGGTCCCTCAGGTTACAATACAAATTGGTTCCGGGACAACCATTGTATGATGAAACCATTGTAACTTTTGTCAATAACTCTATGGAAAACCCATAATTAGATCTAAAGCCCCAAAGCTTCCTGGGGGTCCTGTATAGTACACAGTCTACCAGAATAATAAAATCGAGCCACATTCACTGGATATCCAAAGGAGCAGCTAATCCTGGCACAGAAAGAGGGCAGTACTGCACTATAGAGAGGCGCAACTAGACCACCAATACAGGTGTTATACCAGAGAAATGGCCATTGATTGGTTGCATATGAGTCTGAGGAATTGTATATTTTGGGTCTAGTTTCAATTTACGATGGTCCAGGAAAGGCTATTGTAAGTTGAAAACATTTTATCCTGAGGCCATTGTACCTTTAGGGATCACTTTATAGTTCTAGTGATCATGATATGAGGTGCTATACATTCCAGGATTGGCCTGGGTCACTTTTCAGCCATGAACTCAACTTTTTGTGTATTTTTTACACAACATTATACAAAACTGCATGAAGATGCAAATGTGGGTATAGTCGTTTGTGGTATTTTAACCATGTAAGAGTAATGTGTTGTTTTTGTTTTATAATTCAAATGTCCTTAGACAAAAGACATTAGTTGCCGTAAGGTTAAACACTATTCACCAGCAATGACAAAGAGCATCTGTTACTATGATCAACCCCAGTGCAGATATCAGAGTGGGGAAAGCCTCCTGGGATCATGCGAAGCATGGTTGCCAACCAGAATTTTTCTTTTTTCCCGACAACTTATTCCAAAATCACAGAAAGCCAACATTTTTTACGGACAAATTTGAAAACCATAATAAATTATAAAGATTATAAGTCATACAGGTCTATAGCTCAATATACTGATAAGAAAAGCATTTACTATGCACTGTAAAGTCATGATAATTACCACCAAAATAATCTACTCAAGCACCGCCAGACTCAAAAAATTCACGCACGCATCTATTTTATTTTACTGACACAGGAAAAAAGTTGCCTATTTTCTGGACGGTTGGCGACACTGATTCCGAGGTTCTCCCTGCTCAGATCTGCACTGCGCAGGAGCCAATGACATCAGTCTCTTCTCGAAGAGAAGGCTCTTGACTTTGCTTTTTGTATTTTCTTCTTTTCTCTTGTGTAATCCACATTAGTATGTTTTCCATTATTGACAGCGCAATCCAGTGCACATCTTGTCTAATGTATGCAGTCCTGGAACAGCCGTTTGAGGGTGCATATCTTTGTTCAAAATAGGAGAAAATTGCCAGTTTGGAATCGCACATCATATATCTAAACATTTGCAGATACCCCCAGGTCTAGCAAGTGGGGAATATCAGAGGCAGTTGCTTTGTTGGCCTTTATAGGGCCTTTATGATATGTTGTATCATGTGATGTGTATACATTGTTTTGTACATGGAACAACTGTATTTTCTCAAAAACATGTATCCTGCAAATATTCTGTTTCTGGTGTACATGTATAAAACAGAATGCATTTTGTGCTCTACTTGGAAGTTGCAGAGCCAGTGTCTCATATTATACCTTTTCTTCAATTTACTGCTCTATTTAAAGCACAGACTATTTTTAGTGGTTTACCTCAGATCTTTGTATAAATGCAGTTCTGCTTTATGCCGTCAAATGAGCTACTTTTCCAAAGTTCTAGCTACTCATATTCAGGTCTTAGGTATCAAATGTTAGTAATATTGGCTGTATTGTTTCTGCATTTTAGCATTTTATTATTTTACAATAACAATACATAAGAACTTTAGACATTTCCACAACCTGTAGGTTCTTTATGTGTGTTCCTATATCATTGTTTTGTAGAAAAAAATGATTCATTAAACCTAGAGCAGACCATAGGGGACCATGTATGACTTCTATCCTTCACGTTTTTTTGAATGTCCATGTCACTGTCCCTTCAGGTTGGTACTCGTCATACACAGTGTACAGTACAGTGGTACTTGACCTAAATCTACTTCAGATTTTCATACAGGTCCTCAAAGTAAACAAAGATAATCAAATTAGTGAAAAATATTAGAATCTGACATTTATTTACAAAAATGATCCAATATCACATGTCTGTGAGTGGCAAGAGAATGTGAACATTTAGGATTACCAAGTAATTTGAAGGTGAAAGTAGAATCAGGTGTTTTCAAACAATGGGATGACAATTAGGTGTGAGTGGACAACCTGTTTTATTTAAAGCACAAGGATCTATCAAAGTCTGATCGTCACACAACACGTTTGTGGAAGTGGATCGTAACATGAACAATGGAGATTTCTGAGGAAAGTAATAGTTGTTGATGCTCATCAGACTGGAAAACGTTACAAAACTATCTCTAAGGACTTTGGGTGCCACCATTCCAAAGTCATACAGATTGTGTGCAAATAGAGGAAATTTAAGATCATTATTACCCTCCCAGGAATGGTTGACCAACAAGAACAACACCAAGAGCTAGATGTGTAATAGTCCACGAGGAACCAACACTAAACAACTAAAGGCTTTTCTCACATTAGCTAATATTATGTTCATGAGTCCACTATCAGGAGGACACTGAACAACAATAGTGTGTATGGCAGGATTGCAAGGAGAAAGCCGCTGCTCTCCCAAAAAAACATTGCTGCCCATCCGCAGTTTGCTAAAGATCACTTGGAAAAGCCAGAAGGCTATTGGTACAATGTTTTGTGGATGGATAAGACCAAAGTAGAACTCTTTTGTTTAAATGAGAACTCTGCATTCCAACATAAAAACCTTGTTCCATCTGTGAAACACGGTGGTGGTAGTATCATGGATTGGGCCTAATTACTGAATCTGGCCCAGAACAACTTGCCAGCCTTGATTGAACATGAATTCTGAATTATACCTGCAATTCCCCAAAAAATTTCAGCACATATATCTGTGAACTGAATCTCAAGAGAATGTGGGTCATGCAGCAAGACAACAACCCTAAGCACTTAAGTTGTTTGTAACAGACAGTGAGTGTGGGTCCTCTGCACCAACTAAGTGGTTTGGCTTTAGGCTAAACGCAAGGCCGTTGTCTTGGCGATCCCTTGGTATTCATCCTTTAAACCCTATACAGGGATGTAGACTTCGCTGCAAGGAACCAACCAGGCAGCTACCTCCTGGAGTGGTCCTGGTGTAGTTGGTAGCTGACCCACAGGGATCAGAGACACTGATGCAAGACACTGAGGAGTCAGGCAATATACATAGTCAGTAGACAGGCAGAGGTCGGGGCAGGCAGCGTACTAGCATATATTAGAAAGCAATCCAAAGTGAGGGCATGCAGCAAAGAAATAAAATTGAAAAACAGGCAGGGTTCATGTATGGGCTGACAGACAGAAAAATAAACACATTCACCAGGGCTAGCAAACACTAGAATGCCCAAAGCTCAAGCAAGGAGTTGGAGCAACCAACAGAGCTACACCGAAAGGCTGATTAGCACCTTAGCCAGCAGCTGGACAGAAAGCAAGGAGGAATGATTAACTCTAGCAGCACTGACGAGAAGTCCACTGATCACTAGTCCCAATACAATAAAGTTAAAGTTTTGGAATCATCAAGTCAAAATCCTGGCCTTAATCCTACAGAAATGTTGTAGAAGGACCTGAAGTGACCAGTTCATTGATGGAAATCCACCAACGTAACAGAGGTAGTTTTGTACAGGGGAATTGACTAAAATTCCTCCAAACCATTGTGCAGGACTAATTACCATGTTTTAGTTATTGCTGCACAAGGGGGTCACATCAGATACTGAAAGTAAAAAATCCCAGACATGTGACATTATATCATGTTCCTCAATAAATAAATGACCAAGTCTAATATTTTTGACTCCTTTGTTTGATTTGGTTAACTTTATCTATGGTAGTTTTAGATCAAATGTATGCAGTAATATGGAAAATTCTGAACGGTTCACAAATTTTCATGCACCACTTTTATATTGTGGAGGGCACTGTTAAGGGGGCGGGGTGTTGTGGAGGTCACTGTCATGGGGGTGGGGTGCTGTGGAGGGCACTGTTAAGGGGGCGGGGTGCTATGGAGGGCACTGCTAAGGGGGCGGGGTGTTGTGGTGGTCACGGTTAAGGGGTTGGGGTGCTGTGGAGGTCACAGTTAAGGGGGCAAGACACTGTGGAGGTCACTGTTGAGGGTGTGGGGTGCAGTGGAGGTCACAGTTAAGAGGGTGGAGCTCTGTGGAGGTCACTGTTAAGGGATCGGGGCGCTGTGGAGTTCATTCGTATGGGGGACACTGTGGATATCTTTTAACGACACACACAAACATTAAATGAAATAGACGAAATATACCCGTGCGAAGCCGAGTTATTCTGCTATTATGTTATATTTATTAGCTTCAACTTGTCTAATAGTGAACAGTAGTGTTGAGCGAATCAAAGTTAACAAAGTGGACTTTGATCCAAATTTCAGGAAAAATTTGTTTCGCCTCAAAGTTGAATTTCCTTCATACTTACCTCATCCATTTGAGCGTGAAGAAGCCGTCGCGGCTATCTTGCTTGAAGATCCCGCAAATCTCATGTGCGGTGACATATGATGTCACCACACAGGCCGATGTGATGATGTAATAGCGCACCGCGCAATATTTCGCTTTGGATCTTCAAGCAAGATGGCCGTGGCAGCCTCTTTGAGCTCAAATGGATGAGGTATCTGAGGGGTTCAATGACGGAGGGCGGCGCAATTGTTGTTCCCTGTCATTGCATCCATTACTTACCAAAAAATGCGCTCTTCGTGATGGAGTAATTAGTCAGAAAGCGAATTTGTTGGGGAAAATTCAGCGAAGCAGCCAAGTCAAATTTTTAAGATCTTCACTCATCTCTAGTAAACAATGCTTTTATGCAAAGTGGATTTGAGGATTGTATGAAGTCAGTTCTATCACATGAAGCTGACCTATTTATTCAACACATATTCAATACCATTTCAGCCATCTGTGATGAATTACATTTATTTGATTTTAGATTTTTTTTTTTTTTGTGTTGGGGCAGCTACCAGATACAGTCATATATTTCATCATTTCTGATGTGTGCAATTGTTTTTCAGCAATTATTGTAGCCTCATTAAAATTCAATGTAGTATCTTCCTAATTAAGACATACTCTGCGCAATCCTCCCTGTGATGAAATGAGATAAATGCCAAAGGATATACTGTCGTTCCGTAAGAATTACATTTTAAATACCTCTGCTGTTTCTTTAAAATTCTCTACTTGGGTCTAGAAACAACAGAACTTAAATTAAAATATTTAAGGATTTAAAGAGCAATCACAAACATGAGTCTCGGCTTGATATATGGATACATTTCCATAAACCATTTTAATGTCCCATAACTTAGCTATTTATTACATAATCTGTGAATTCTGTCATCTGGAATTCCACAAATGCTGAAAGCACAATATTAATTACCATTGCCATCTGTGCTAAACAATGGGAAAAACAATATTTTAGTCCAGAGACTTCAATCACACGAGTTATCATTGGCGTTATGCTCTGTGTTTGTTGATTGAGTTTTACTACACTTTACCATTGCATAATTAATTTGCAAACAGTCATTCAACTTACAGAACAAAAACAAGTATTCTTTCACATAAAGGTATAAAGGTACATATCAGAATAAAAAAAAGGTGTGATAAAATTAGGCATTATTGCGAGGAACTGTAGATTTTTTTTTTAAAAGAAGTTATAAAATTTGGTCAATTATGCATCAGTCATAGGTGATTAATAACACATAATATCAAAACACCTCCTGCTAAAAATGAATCATAACATATAATAGCAGGACAGGATAGTGCACTTGAACTGTCCTGAAAGACATGCACAGTAGAGATCAGAGAATTGACTTAAAAAATTCAGATTTTTTAAATAAAATTCTGACTCTATCGAATTCAAATTGGGTAGTTGCACATTGTGCAGATTTGTGAGCAGAAAATCTGCATGAAATCCACACCAAAACAAAAAAGCACATTAATCACAGTTTTGGTGCATTTTTTTTATGTGATTTTCGTGCAGATTTTCTGTTTATGTTAACAATGCCATTAAAGTCTATGGGGAAAACGACTCTACAGAAGGTGCGAGATCGCTCAAACAATTGACATCCTGTGGGTTTTAATCTGCACAACAGGTCAGTTTCCGCACGGAAGAAAAAAGTTAAGTGTAAATGAGATTTATCAATACATTCTGATGGTGTTGGTCCTATTTCCATCAGTGGCCCCATGGTGAAAAATTAGGCTTTTTATTGTGTGCTAATTAAACCCTGGGTGTAATGAGGATGGTACCGTTGCACCTTGCTGCACCCAAGGCTTCACTCCTTTTCCTTCCCTGGCACACCTCCACAACTTTGACTGACAGGCCCAGTCAGTGAAGATGTATTCACACATCCTGAAGTCTCCTGAAGTTTTGCGATTTCATGTTCAATTCACTTTCGTGAGACACCAAAGAATTAATTTCCTTGGAGAACGTCTGTACTGTACTGCTCCTGCTGTACTGCGCTTGTACTGTCTGACCACCGGCACTAGACACATTAGGTGGACGTTCTGAGATGGAATCAAAAGATATACAGGTCCTTCTCAAAAAAATTAGCATATTGTGATAAAGTTCATTATTTTCTGTAATGTACTGATAAACATTAGACTTTCATATATTTTAGATTCATTACACACAACTGAAGTAGTTCAAGCCTTTTATTGTTTTAATATTGATGATTTTGGCATATTTCATCCGACCAATAAAAGAAAAGTGTTTTTAATACAAAAAAAGTCAACCTTCAAATAATTATGTTCAGTTATGCACTCAATACTTGGTCGGGAATCCTTTTGCAGAAATCACTGCTTCAATGCGGCGTGGCATGGAGGCAATCAGCCTGTGGCACTGCTGAGGTGTTATGGAGGCCCAGAATGGTTCGATAGCGGCCTTAAGCTCATCCAGAGTGTTGGGTCTTGCGTCTCTCAACTTTCTCTTCCCAATATCCCACAGATTCTCTATGGGGTTCAGGTCAGGAGAGTTGGCAGGCCAATTGAGCACAGTAATACCATGGTCAGTAAACCATTTACCAGTGGTTTTGGCACTGTGAGCAGGTGCCAGGTCGTGCTGAAAAATGAAATCTTCATCTCCATAAAGCTTTTCAGCAGATGGAAGCATGAAGTGCTCCAAAATCTCCTGATAGCTAGCTGCATTGACCCTGCCCTTGATAAAACACAGTGGACCAACACCAGCAGCTGACATGGCACCCCAGACCATCACTGACTGTGGGGACTTGACACTGGACTTCAGGCATTTTGGCATTTCCCTCTCCCCAGTCTTCCTCCAGACTCTGGCACCTTGATTTCCGAATGACATGCAACAGTCCAGTGCTGCTTCTCTGTAGCCCAGGTCAGGCGCTTCTGCCGCTGTTTCTGGTTCAAAAGTGGCTTGACCTGGGGAATGCGGCACCTGTAGCCCATTTCCTGCACACGCCTGTACACGGTGGCTCTGGATGTTTCTACTCCAGACTCAGTCCACTGCTTCCGCAGGTCCCCCAAGGTCTGGAATCGGTCCTTCTCCACAATCTTCCTCAGGGTCCGGTCACCTCTTCTCGTTGTGCAGCGTTTTCTGCCACACTTTTTCCTTCCCACAGACTTCCCACTGAGGGGCCTTGATACAGCACTCTGGGAACAGCCTATTCGTTCAGAAATTTCTTTCTGTGTCTTACCCTCTTGCTTGAGGGGGTCAATGATGGCCTTCTGGACAGCAGTCAGGTCGGCAGTCTTACCCATGATTGCGGTTTTGAGTAATGAACCAGGCTGGGAGTTTTTAAAAGCCTCAGGAATCTTTTGCAGGTGTTTAGAGTTAATTAGTTGATTCAGATGATTAGGTTAATGGCTCGTTTAGAGAACCTTTTCATGATATGCTAATTTTTTTAGATAGGAATTTGGGGCTTTCATGAGCTGTATGCCAAAATCATCAATATTAAAACAATAAAAGGCTTGAACTACTTCAGTTGTGTGTAATGAATCTAAAATATATGAAAGTCTAATGTTTATCAGTACATTACAGAAAATAATGAACTTTATCACAATATGCAATTTTTTTTTAGAAGGACCTGTACATGCAGTTGTTTCAAAATGTTGTATTATTTATATTTCTTCACATCTGCATCATTATATGCTTTTGTTAGACACACTATGTTCACTGCTTGGAACCACAGCCAGCAAACTTAAAAACTGCTAATCGTTCTTCTAAACCACTCTGGTTGGTAGGAAGCTAAGGCTAAACCAAGGTGTATACCACATCCCACTGCAAGGCAGGATGGACTTGGCTGCTAGGGACCCTGGATACATCTGTGGAGTAAGGAATCGGATAAACAGTGCAAGCTAGTGTTGGGCGAGCATCCCCGGCCGAACACCATTGTCACTTGAACATCGCGATGCTCAGCACATCGCCGTGTTCGGCCGAACACCGCGTGTGCTCGAGCGAGATGCTCGAGTCTCCTCCCTGCACGTTTGTTGGCTGGTACGCAGCCAATAAACATGTGGGTAAGTACTGCCACTCACTGTAATGCCGTAGCCATGTTGGTTACTGGCATTACAGTGATTGGCTGGCCGGCACGCGTCATCTGGTGCTATATAGCACCCGATGACACGTGGTTCGGCTCAGACTTAGTCAGGGAGAGCTGCAGCAGAAGGGATAGATAGTGTAGGGAGAGGAATTGTGCTTTTTTAGGGAGTTTAGAGTGTTGAAAGATGTTAGAGACCCAACAGTCCTTTTAAGTGCGCTAAATTGCACTAAATTGCATTCAATTGTTTGGCCGCTGGTGACAGCAGCGACATTACCTGCGCTACATCTCCTGTATAACGTTAGCCGCTGGTGACAGCAGCAACATTACCTGCACTACATCTCCTTTATAATGCTAGCCGCTGGGGACAGCAGCGACATTACCTGCGCTACATCTCCTTTATAATGCTAGCCACTGGGGACAGCAGCGACATTACCTGCGCTACATCTCCTGTATAACGTTGGCCGCTGGTGACAGCAGCGACATTACCTGCACTACATCTCCTGTATAACGTTAGTCGCTGGTGACAGCAGCGACATTACCTGCACTACATCTCCTGTATAACGTTAGCCGCTGGTGACAGCAGCGACATTACCTGTGCTACATTTCCTGTATAACGTTAGCCACTGGTGACAGCAGCGACATTACCTGCCCTACATCTCCTGTATAACGTTAGCCACTGGTGACAGCAGCGACATTACCTGCGCTACATCTCCTGTATAACGTTAGCCGCTGGTGACAGCAATGACATTACCTGCACTACATCTCCTGTATAACGTTAGCTGCTGGTGACAGCAGCTACATTACCTGCGCTACATCTCCTGTATAACGTTAGCCACTGGTGACAGCAGTGACATTACCTGCGCTACATCTACTGTATAACGTTAGCCGCTGGTGACAGCAATGACATTACCTGCGCTACATCTCCTGTATAACGTTAGCCGCTGGTGACAGCAGCTACATTACCTGCGCTACATCTCCTGTATAACGTTAGCCGCTGGTGACAGCAATGACATTACCTGCGCTACATCTCCTGTATAACGTTAGAGGCTGGTGACAGCAGCGACATTACCTGCGCTACATCTTCTGTATAACGTTAGAGGCTGGTGACAGCAGCAACATTACCTGCGCTACATCTTCTGTATAACGTTAGAGGCTGGTGACAGAAGCGACATTACCTGCGCTACAGCTCCTGTATAACGTTAGGCGCTGGTGACAGAAGCGACATTACCTGCGCTACATCTCCTGTATAACGTTAGCCGCTGGTGACAGCAGTGACGTTACCTGTGCTACATCTCCTGTATAACGTTTGCGCATCATAAATATCAGTCATATTCCCTGTAATTTTCTATTAGCCGCTGGTGACAGCAGGGACATTACCTGTGCTACATCTCCTGTATAACGTTTGCACATCATAAATATCAGTTACATTCAGTTTAATTTATTTGCGCATACACTTACAAAACCTGCGCTACTGTACGTGGGACATACTTGCAACCATATATGCCATTTAATATGCAGAAAGAGAGCAGTAAGGGACGGGGAAGTGGCTGTGCTGCTGATGGTGCACGCAGAGGCCACAGCCCTGGGTGCGGTAAAATTGTGCCTGCTGCCAGAGCACAAGAAACAAACTCATCCACGATACCTAGCTTCATGTACCAGTTTGAAGGGCAGCGCAGGACACTACTCTTGACGTCAGACCAGTGCAACCAGGTGTTAGGTTGGATTGCAGCAGATAATGCTTCCAGTCGGTTAAGCACCACCCTGTTTTCCACAAAGTCCAGTCTCAGTAGCTAAGAGTCTGGTCAACAGAATCCTCACCCTGATCCTCCTTCCTCCCACCATGGAGAGTCTTGCCAAACAAGTGATCCCACACTCGGATATTCCGAGGAGCTATTTTCATCGCCATTCCATGATTTGGGCCTCTCGCCAAGCCCGCTTGAAGAGGGACATGAGGAGATTGTGTGCACTGATGCCCAAACTCTTGAGCATCCACAGTCACAAGAAGATGACCGTGGGGAAAGGCAATTAGTGTTTTACAAGGTGGATGATGATGATGAGACACAGTTCCCAATAAGTCAACGGCAATTAGTGTCTCAGGAGGTTGATGATGAGGATGAGACACAGTTGTCAATAAGTGAGGTTGTTGTTAGGTCAACAAGTCAGGAGGATGACCAGAGTGAGGAAGTGGAAGAGGAGGTGGTGGTCAATGAAATCACTGACCCAACCTGGGAAGGTAGCAAGCCGAGTCAGGACAGCAGTACAGAGGGGAAGGGATCAGAAGCACCTCAACAGGCTGGAAGAGGCAGTGGGGAGGCAAAAGGGAGAAGGCGGGCCACACCAAACAGGCCCGCAACTGTTCCCCGGAGAACCCTGTTGCGCCAATCTCCCTTGCCAAGGGGTAGGTGTTCCGCAGTCTGGCGCTTTCTTGAGGAAAGTGCGGACGATAAAAGAATTGTCATTTGCAACCTGTGCCGTACCAAAATAAGCAGGGGTGTGAACACTAGCAACCTCACCACCACCAGCGTGATCTGCCACATGGCATCAAAGCACCCTAATAGGTGAGCCGAATGCCTGGGTCCACAATCAATGTCTGCGCATCACACCACTGCCTCATCTTCCCCTGTGTTACGTGCTGGCCAACCCCCTGTCCAAGACGCAGGCCTGGATGCCTCCCGCCCGGCACCTGGACTTTCGCAAGCACCATCAGCTAGCACATTTACGTCTGTGTCCCAGCACAGCGTACCGATGTCCATACCCCAGGCCTTTGAACGAAAGCGCAAATAGCCAGCCACCCACCAACAGGCCATAGCACTAAATGTGCACCTTTCCAATTTGCTGTCCCTGGAAATATTGCCATTTAGGTTTGTGGACACTGAGGTCTTCCGCAGCCTGATGGCGGCAGACATCCCTCGTTACGCAGTCCCAGTTATTTGGAAAGTCCACTTAATGACCGACACATGGACAAGTGCTTTCGGCCAGGGACGCTACATTTCCCTGACGGCACACTGTGTGAACGTTGTGGAGGCGAGTCATACCCTGGGATGGCATAGGTGCTACCGACGCCAAGGATTGTGGGCCCTACTTCCATCAGGATTTCCACCACCACCTACATTAGGGGCTGCAACCCCCCCTTCTCCTCCTCCTCTTCCTCCTCCACTTCCACCTCTGAATTATCTTCTTGCAGCACCAGTCAGTCATCAGTCAGTAGCTGGAAGCAGTGTAGCACTGCAGTGAGGAAGCAGCACACGACCGTTTTTTTTTGCGATCCGCAAAAACGGGTTCCGTAGTTCCGTGATCCGTGTCAGTTTTTTCTTCCGTGGGTCTTCCTTGATTTTTGGAGGATCCACGGACATGAAGGAAAAAGTTGTTTTGGTGTCCGCCTGGCCGTGCGGAGCCAAACGGATTCGTCTCGACTTACAATGCAAGTCAATAGGGACGGATCCGTTTGACGTTGACACAATATTGTGCAATTGCAAACGGATCCGTCCCCCATTGACTTTCAATGTAAAGTCAGCAGTCCCTATAATACCATCGGATTGGAGTTTTCTCCAATCCGATGGTATATTTTAACTTGAAGCGTCCCCATCACCATGGGACCGCCTCTATGTTAGAATATACCATCGGATTTGAGTTAAATCGTGGAAACTCAGATCCGACAGCATATTCTAACACAGAGGCGTTCCTATAGTGATGGGGACGCTTAAAGTTAGAATATACTACGAACTGTGTACATGACTGCCCCCTGCTGCCTGGCAGCACCCGATCTCATACAGGGGGCCGTGATCAGCACAATTAACCCCTCAGGTGCCGCACCTCAGGGGTTAATTGTGCGTATCATAGCCCCCTGTAAGAGATCAGGGGCTGCCAGGCAGGAGGGGGCAGACCCCCTCCCTCCCCAGTTTTAATTTCATTGGTGGCCAGTGCGGCCCCCCCCGGCCCCCCCTCCCTCTATTGTATTAATTTCATTGGTGGCCAGTATGTGTCCCCCCCGGCCCCCCTCCCTCCCTCTACTGTATTAATTTTATTGGTGACCAGTGCGGCCCCCCCTCCCTCCCTCTATTGTATTGATTTCATTGGTGGCCAGTGTGCGCCCCCCCGCCCCCCCTCCCTCTACTGTATTAATCTCATTGGTGGCCAGTGCGGCCCCCCTCCCTCCCTCTATTGTATTAATTTCATTGGTGGCCAGTGTGCGGCCTCCCCCCGGCCCCCCCTCCCTCCCTCTATTGTATTAATTTAATTGGTGGCCAGTGTGCGGCAGTCATGTACACTGCAGTAGCGCCCTGGTTGCCATGGTTACCGATCGGAGCCCCAGCGATTAAACTGGGACTCCGATCGGAACTCTCCGCTGCCACCAATGATCGGGGGGAGGAGGGAGGGGAGGCCGCACACTGGCCACCAATTAAATTAATACAATAGAGGGAGGGAGGGGGGGCCGGGGGAGGCCGCACACTGGCCGCCAATGAAATTAATACAATAGAGGGAGGGAGGGGGGTCGGGGGGGGCCGCACACTGGCCACCAATGAAATTAATACAGTAGAGGGAGGGAGGGGGGCCGCACTGGCCACCAATGAAATTAATACAATAGAGGGAGGGGGGGCCGGGGGGGCCGCACTGGCCACCAATGAAATTAAAACTGAGGAGGGAGGGGGGTCTGCCCCCTCCTGCCTGGCAGCCCCTGATCTCTTACAGGGGGCTATGATACGCACAATTAACCAGGCAGCAGGGGGCAGTCATGTACACAGTTCGTAGTATATTCTAACTTGAAGCGTCCCCATCACTATGGGAACGCCTCTGTGTTAGAATATACTGTCGGATCTGAGTTTTCACGTCTGTATGAAAGTAGCCTACGGACACGGATCACGGACACGGATGACAATCTTGTGTGCATCCGTGTTTTTTCACTGACCAATTGACTTGAATGGGTCCGTGAACCGTTGTCCGTCCAAAAAATAGGACAGGTCAAATTTTTTTGACGGACAGGAAACACGGATCACGGACGCGGATGAACAATGGTGCATTTTCCGAGTTTTAAACTGACCCATTGAAAGTCAGGCTCTCACCACTCAACCTAGAACCAGGCATGGTTGTGTCTGATACTGGCCGTAACTTGGTGGCAGCTTTGGAGCAAGCTCACATACATACCATGCCAGATCAGCAGCAGACCCTCGCCCCTAATGTTTTAGATGGTCAGCTCAGCAGCACCTCTCCCCTAATTTTTTCGATGGTCAGCTCAGCAGCAGACCCTCACCCCTAATGTTTTAGATGGTCAGATCAGCAGCAGATCCTCACCCTTAATGTTTTAGAAGGTCAGCTCAGCAGCAGACCCTCACCCCTAATGTTTTAGAGGGTCAGCTCACCTGTAGGCCCTCACCCCTAATTTTTTAGATGGTCAAATCAGCATCAGACCCTTAGCCCTAATGTTTTAGATGGTCAGCTCAGCAGCAGACCCTTACCCCTAATGTTTTAGAAGGTATGATCAGCAGCAGAACCTCACCCCTAATTTCTTTAGATGTTCAGCTCAGCAGCAGACCTTCACTCCTAATGTTTTAGATGGTCAGATCAGCAGCAGGCCCTCGCCCCTAATGTTTTAGATGGTCAGATAAGCAGCAGGCCCTCGCCCCTAATGTTTTAGAGGGTCAGCTCAGCAGCAGACCCTCACCCCTAATGTTTTAGATTGTCAGATCAGCAGCAGACCCTCTCCCCTAATGTTTTAGATGGTCAGATCAGCAGCAGACCCTCACCCCTAATTTTTTAGATGGTTAGATCAGCAGCAGGCACTCGCCCATAATGCTTTAGAGGGTCACCAGCAGGCCCTTGCTCCTAATGTTTTTGAGGTTCACCATCAAGCCAGCAATCATAATTTTTCAAGGGTGTGTAGGATGCCCTCCTTTATGTGATATACAGGTTGTATCGGAGTGCCTCTTCCTTGTAATTTTCCTTGTAATTTTATTGTTTCCTAATACCTTTTCTTCTAAAATCAATTTTATCTTCGGTTTGGTGCGTATTATTGTCAGTCTGTAAAAGTGGCGTACTACTCGGACAACATCGTTCCCAGCAGCGACCTGGGAGTCCAAGAAGCATCCAGACATCCTCCCCATGCTGATCCCAAACCATTTTAGTGGTGTTTCCATCAATTTCTGACCTTTTCCTGTGAACCAGACATCCTCCCCTCTTCAGAGCAGGGGGTGCCTGGTTTAATGCTCGGGTTCTCCCATTGACTTCCATTGTGCTCGGGTGCTCTACTCGATCAACACTAGTGCAAGCTAACTAGAAGAAGACCTAAAAGAATGACTGGGAATGAACAGAGTAGTAAACAAACTTAGCAAAATCATTGTGAGGTTAATGCAAAAACAAGCAAAAATATAAATACCAGGAATAATCAGAAAAAGCCTAAACACCAATTGAGAGGTTAATCCAGAAAACATGAGTTTAGATGATAAATGAACCATCCTCTGGATTCATATGAGGTACAGGGCTGGTTCTAGCTGTGTTAGAATTAGGTTGTCATGTGGAGGTATCTGCAATTGCTGTTATGTTTTATTGTGTATTGTCAAGTATTGTTGTTTTATGTTTTCAGCTGTGTTTACAGTTGGTAATGGGACTAATCACCCTGTTTCTTCCCTCTTGGTAGGAGTGGGATGGCCCTACTTCCTGCCAGGATGAGGAGTTCCTGAGATATATTGTAGGGAGCAGATACCAGAGCTCCTACTTCTAGAGACCTGATCCAATTTTACTATGAGACCATCACTCCAGAGAGGTCTTCAGAATTCAGAACTGCTTTTACAGACACTGCTGCAGGTGAGGAACTACTGCTCAGACACCCATCATCTAGCTAACAACCAGGCCAGACAAAGATCAAGCCGTAATCTCACAGTGGACACCTACAGTATATCCACGAGCGCCTGCTGGTGCTAATTAATTGCCAAACAACCAGCCACAAAACCTCCCATCGGTTACTAGAATCTGCACTTTTCACTGGACACAAGCTATATTTTGCACTAGGTAAAGTGAGACTTTTATACATTGCCTTCTGGTCTGATTCTTCAAACCACCTTATGCTGCACTGATCCTGAGGTAGCAACTGCCTGGGAAAGACTGTGACACAAAACCTCATCAGGGCTACTACACCCTCACATCCTCTGCATCCGACTCCTCAGGGGCTTGCTGCACATACACTATATCATGTCTAATTTTCAATTTTTACAGTTTCAGTTTCGAGAATAACCCGTTTAAGCCAGGCCAGAGGCCTATGGTCTAATTCTTTGCTATGAGGTCCATAACCCATGTCTTCTCCTCACAGACTCTACACTGCACTCCTCTCAGCTGCATACACTGGATTGGAAGGGTCAAGCTCAAACTAGTTTTGTCCTCCTTCCACAAGCATATAATCAGACCAGAGAGGGACCCGCAGCAGTCATAGCCATACGTGTCTAAAACATACTTATAGACTGCTTAACCCCTTCCCGACACATGACGTACTGTTACGTCATGGAAGCCAGTGCTTTCCCGCATCATGACGTAATAGTACATCATGGTTAACTCCGGTCACCGTGCTGCATCGCGCGATGACTGGAATAAGATGGCTGCACTAATCGGCAGGCAGCCATCTTAGCTGAGGGCGAGGAGGAGTTTTTCCACCACCCTGCATCCCCGATTGCTGCAATTGGACGGTTAATGAAGACCGACCCATCGCAGCACAGGCAATGTACAGCCAGGTCCATAAATATTGGGACATCAAAACAATTCTTAATTTTTTGGCTCTATACATCATCACAAGGGATTTGAAATGAAACGAACAAGATGTGCTTCAACTGCAGACTGTCAGCTTTAATTTGAGGGTATTGAAATCCAAATCAGGTGAACGGTGTAGGAATTACAACAGTTTGCATATGTGCCTCCCACTTGTTAAGGGACCAAAAGTAATGGGACAATTGGCTTCTCAGCTGTTCCATGGCCAGGTGTGTGTTATTCCCTCATTATCCCAATTACAATGAGCAGATAAAAGGTCCAGAGTTCATTTCAAGCGTGCTATTTGCATTTGGAATCTGTTGCTGTCAACTCTCAAGATGAGATCCAAATAGCTGTCACTATCAGTGAAGCAAGCCATCATTAGGCTGAAAAAAGACAACAAACCCATCAGAGAGATAGAAAAGCATTAGGCGTGGCCAAAACAACTGTTTGGAACATTCTTTAAAAGAAGGAACGCACACCGGTGAGCTCAGCAACATCAAAAGACCCGGAAGACCACGGAAAACAACTGTAGTGGATGACTAAAGAATTATTTCCCTGGTGAAGAAAACACCCTTCACAACAGTTGGCCAGATCAAGAACACTCTCCAGGAGGTAGGTGTATGTGTGTCAAAGTCAACAATCAAGAGAAGACTTCACCAGTGAATACAGAGGGTTCAACACAAGATGTTAACCATTGGTGAGCCTCAAAAACAGGAAGGCCAGATTAGAGTTTGCCAAACGACATCTAAAACAGCCTTCATAGTTATGGAACAACATCCTATAGACAGATGATACCAAGATCAACTTGTACCAGAGTGATGGGAAGAGAAGATTATGGAGAAGGAAAGGAACTGCTCATGATCCTAAGCATAGTGAAGCATGGTGGTGGTAGTGTCATGTTGTGGGCATGTACGGCTGCCAATGGAACTGCTTCTCTTGTATTTATTGATGATGTGACGGCTGACAAAAACAGCAGGATGAATTCTAAATTGTTTCAGGCAATATTATCTGCTCGTATTCAGCCAAATGCTTCAGAACTCATTGGACGGCACTTCACAGTGCAGATGGACAATGACTAGGGTTGAGCGTACCCAAACTGTAAAGTTTGGGTTCGTACCGAACTTTAGGATTTTTGGACCACGAACCCGAACATTTCAGTAAAAGTTCGGGTTCGGGTTCGTTGTTCGGCGATTTCTGTGTGACCTTAGAAGCCATCACAGCCATGCCTCCTAATGGCATAGCTGTGATTGCCAAGGGCAGCATGTGACCTTGAGTCACGTAGCGCTTCACGTCACTCTGCTGTTACAAGTGTAGGGAGAGGATGCTGCTGGACTGGTGATTTCAGGGAGAGAATAGGAGAGAATCTAACTCAGCGATCTACATACAATTAGTTCTGTGGGTGCAGGGCACAATATTTTTACCCTGCCCTGAGCCCATTGACCGAAAAAAAATATCTTTTATCCGTCTGTTGGTTAGGTGGGCAGTGGCGGCGGCCATTTTATGCAAGCTCAGTGCACCAGCACTGCATTTGAGCTTTTGTGACATTTTAATCCAAGCTTTAAAAACAGCACTAAAAATCTGGTTGTAAAAAATCACCCTTTTTTGGCAGTATACAACATCTGGTGCATTTGCAGGATTAGTCAGTGTGCAATTTTAGCTAGAAATACAGGCATAATTTTCTGGGTTTTTTAAAACACCCTTTTTGTGCAAAATACACTATTTTACATCCCTAGCTGCATCTGTACATGTGAAATTCAAATGTTATATATAGCTTTCATATTCTCTTATTAAAAAACACACATTTTTGGCTATATACAACATCTGGATTAGTCAGTGTGCAATTTAGGCTAGAAATACAGCCATCATTTTCTGGTTTTTCTAAAAACACACTTTTTGGCCAAAATACACCATTTTACAGCCCTTGCAGCAGCAGCACATGTGAAATTCAAGGGTTATATACTGCTGTCATATTCAGTCATTAAACAAACACCCGTTAGGGCAAAAAAAATTATATTTGGCCGCCTTTGCTGCATATGTCATTGTGAGATACACCCTTTATATATTTGGGTTATATTCAGATATTTGAAATAACACAATTTTTTGCACAAATCTTTAATTGCGGACTAGCGTGGGTCAAGGCGTGTGAGATACACCCTTTAAATACAGGGGTTCTATTCAGGTATTTGAAATACAACCATTTAGTGCACAAACCTTTAATTGCGGCCTAGTTTGGTTCAGGGCGTGTGAGATACAGGGGTTATATTCTTCTATTAATGATACACTCTTTTTTGGGCAACATAAACAATTGTTGCGCCCTTGCAGCATAAAGATGTTTGAAATTCCAAGGTTATAAACTGCTGTCATATTCAGTTATTAAACTAACACCCGTTTGGGCAAAAAAATTAAAATTGGCAGCCTTTTCTGCAGATGTCATTGTGAGATATACCCTTTCTATATTTGGGTTATATTCAGTTAATTGAAATACAGCTATTTTGTGCACAAACCTTTAATTGCGGCCTAGTGTGGGTCAGGGCGTGTGAGATACACCCTTTATATACAGGGGTTATATTGTTCTATTATTAAAACACATTTTTTTGGGCAAAATACACAATTGTTGCGCCCTTGCGGTATTAAGACATTTGAAATTCCAGGGTTATATACTGCTGTCATATTCAGTTATTAAACTAACACCCGTTTGGGCAAAAAAAATAAATTGTCAGCCTTTGCTGCAGATGTCATTGTGAGATACACCCTTTCTATATTTGGGTTATATTCAGTTAATTGAAATACAGACATTTTGTGCACAAACCTTTAATTGCGGCCTAGTGTGGGTCAGGGCGTGTGAGATACACCCTTTATATACAGGGGCTATATTGTTCTATTATTAAAACACATTTTTTTGGGCAAAATACACAATTGTTGCGCTCTTGCAGTATCAAGACATTTGAAATTCCAGGGTTATATACTGCTGTCATATTCAGTTATTAAACTAACACCCGTTTGGGCAAAAACAAATTATTTGGCAGCCTTTGCTGCAGATGTCATTGTGAGATACACCCTTAATATATTTGGGTTATATTCAGATATTTGAAATTCAGCCATTTTGTGCACAAACTTTAATTGAGGCCTAGTGTGGGTCAGGGCGTGTGATATACATTCTTTATATACAGGGGTTTTATTCAGGTATTTGAAATACAGCCATTTTGGGCACAAATCTTTAATTGAGGCCTATTTTGGATCAGGGTGTGTGAGATACACCCTTTAAATACAGGGGTTCTATTCAGGTATTTGAAATACAGCCATTTAGTGCACAAATCTTTAATTGCAGCCTAGTTTTGTTCAGGGCGTGTGAGATACACCCTGTATATACAGGGGTTACATTCTTCTATTAATAAAACACTCTTTTTTGGGCAAAATAAACAATTGTTCCGCCCTTGCAGCATCAAGACGTTTGAAATTCAGGTATTTGAAATACTGCCATTTTGGCACAAATCTTTAATTGAGGCCTATTTTGGATCAGGGCATCTGAGATACATTCTTTATATACAGGGGTTTTATTCAGGTATTTGAAATACAGTCATTTTGGGCACAAATCTGTAATTGAGGCCAAGTATGGTTCAGGTTGTGTGAGATACACCCTGTACATACTGTCGTTCTATTCTACTATTAATTAAACACCCATTTAGGGCAAGATCCTAAATTCGAGAATTATGAGGAGACCGTCAAATAAGGGACGTGGCCCTGGTCGTCGTTCTGCTGGTGGAGCTCCTGTTGCAGGGAGAGAACGTGGTCGATCTGTGCCAGCTACACGCACAAGTGAAACCCCTTCCTCAGGTGCGAGTAGGAGACATAACCTGCAGCGGTATTTGGTCGGGCCTAATGCGGCTCTATGAAAGTGAGGCCTGAACAAGTGCAGGCGATAGTAGATTGGGTTGCTGACAGTGGCTCCAGTTCCTTCACATTGTCTCCCACCCAGTCTCATGCTGAAAGACCACAGTTGGCACCTGCAGCCGATGTCCATCAGTCTTTCACCTCACCCCCGAGCAGTCTGAGTCCCAAGTCATGCAGCAGTCTCTTCTGCTTTTTGATGACTCTGTTAGCAGGGTTTCCCAGGGCCATCCACCTAGCCCTGCCCCAGAAGTGGAAGAGATTGAGTGCACCGATGCCCAACCACTTATCTTTCAAGATGAGTACATGGGAGGACCATCGCAGCACGTCTCGGATGATGACAAAACACAGGTGCCAACTGCTGGGGCTTTCGAAAGTGTGCAGACCGACAAGGAGGGCAGGGGTGAAGACTGGATGGAAGATGATGTGGAGGAAGAAGAGGTCCTCGACCCCACATGGAATCAAGGTCATGCGAGTGACCTATGTAGTTCGGAGGAAGAGGCGGTGGTCGCACAGAGCCACCAGCACAGCAGAAGAGGGAGCAGGGTGCAAAAGTGGAGCGGCCGTCCTCTAGACAGTACGCCTGCTACTGCCCACCGCAGCAAGGGGCACACCAAATCCAGCTCCAAGGAGTTCCCTGGCGTGGCAGTTCTTCAGACAATGTGCTGACGACAAGACATGAGGGGTTTGCGCGCTGTGCAATCAGAGCCTGAAGCGAGGCATAAACGTTCTCAACCTGAGCACAACCTGCATGACCAGGCATTTAAGTGCAAAGCACGAGATGCAGTGGAGTAGACACCTCAAAAACCAAGAAAGGTCTCTGGCTCCTCCTGCTTCCTCTTCTGCTGCAGTCTCGGCCTCTTCATCCACCTCTGGAGTGACAGTGCCACCTGCCACCCCGCAAACAGAGGATCTTCCAGCAACACCACCACCTGAGTCACCAAGCATCTCCACAATGTCCCACAGAAGCGTTCAGCTCTCCATCTCCCAAACGCTGGAAAGGAAGAGGAAGTACCCCTCTACCCACCTGCGATCACTAGCCCTGAATGCCAGCATTTCTAAATTACTGGCCTTTGAAATGCTGTCATTCCGTCTGGTGGAGACAGATAGTTTTAAAGGCCTTATGGCGGTGGCTGTCCCACAGTACGTCGTGCCCAGCCGCCACTACTTTTCTAGGCGAGCCATCCCTTCCCTGCACAACCAAGTAGGGGACAAAATCAGGTGTGCACTGCTCAACGCTATCTGTGGCAAGGTGCACCTCACTACGGATACGTGGACCAATAATCATGGTCAGGGACGTTATATCTCCATAACAGCACACTGGGTAAATGCAGTGGCGGCAGGGCCTGAGGCGGATAGCAGTTTGTCCTTCCACCACCGTGGATTGCAGGGCGCTTCAGTTTGCCTCCTGTTGCTTCCTCCTCCTTCTCTGCTTCCTCATCCTCTACCAGCTCCTCATCCGGTCAGCGTAACACCTTCACCACCAACTTCAGCACATCCAGGGGTAAACGACAGCAGGCAGTTTTAAAACTTATCTGTTTGGGGGACAAACCCCACACAGCGCAGGAGCTGTGGACGGGCCTTGAACAACAGACCGTTGAGTGGTTGGTGCCAGTAAGCCTCAAGCTCGGCCTAGTAGTGTGCGATAATGGGCGAAATCTCGTAGCAGCTCTGGGACTAGCTGGTTTGACGCACATCCCTTGCCTGGCGCATGTGCTGAATTTGGTGGTGCAGAGATTCCTTAAAAATTACCCCGATATGTCAGAGCTGCTGCATAAAGTGCGGGCCGTCTGTGCGCGCTTTCGGCGTTCTCACCCTTCTGCTGCTTGCTTGTCAGCGCTGCAGCGTAACTTCAGCCTTCCCGCTCACCGCCTCATATGCGACGTGCCTACCAGGTGGAACTCCACCTTGCACATGCTGGCCAGACTGTGTGAGCAGCAGCAGGCGATAGTGGAGTTTCAGCTGCAGCACGCACGGGTGAGTCGTTCGGCGGAAAAGCAGCACTTCACCACCAATGACTGGACCTCCATGCGAGACCTGTGTTCCTTGTTGCGCTGTTTTGAGTACTCCAACATGGCCAGTGCCGATAACGCCGTTCTCAGAGTAACTATCCCACTTCTATGCCTCCTTGAAAACACTTCTGGAGATGATGGAAGAGTATGTGGCACAGGAGGAGGAGGAGGAGGATGAGGAAGAGGGAGGATTTTGTAGGGGTTTCCGGCCAGTCATTGCCAAGTGGCTCTGAGGGTGGGTTCCTGCACACAAGGGTGGGTTCCCAGGTACACATTTGTTCAGCCAGGGCACAGTTCTGGAGGATGACGAGGTGGAGGATGAGGAGGAGGAGATGGAGGAGGAGGAACCATGTTCACAGCAGGGTGGCACCCAGACCAGCTCATGGCCATCACTGGTGCGTGGCTGGGGGGATACAGAGGACACAGATGATACACCTCCCACAGAGGACAGCTTTTTGTTGCCTCTGGGCTGCCTGGCACACATGAGCGATTACATGCTGCAGTGTCTCCTCAACGACCGCCGAGTTGCCCACATTCTAACTTGTGCTGATTACTGGGTGGCAACGCTACTGCATCCCCGTTACAAGAACAACGTACCGTCCTTAATTCCGTCACTGGAGCGTGATCCTAAGATGCACGAGTACAAGCGCACGCTGGTAGACGCGCTGCTGGTGGCATTCCCACCTGACAGCGGGGGCACAGTGGAAGCACAAGGCGAAGGCAGAGGAAGAGGTCGCCAATGCAGCTGGGGCACCGCCAGCACCTCAGAAGGCAGGGTTAGCATGGCCGAAATGTGGAAAAGCTTTGTCAGCACGCCACAACAACCAGCACCACCAGCTGATATGGAACATCTTAGCAGGAGGCAGCATTTCACAAACATGGTGGAGCAGTATGTGTGCACATGCCTACATGTACTGAATGCCCCCTTCAACTTCTGGGTCTCCAAATTGGGCACATGGCCTGAGCTTGCCCTTTACGCCTTGGAGGTGCTGGCCTGCCCTGCAGCCAGTGTATTATCTGAACGTGTGTTTAGCACAGCAGGAGGGGGGTTATCACAGACAAGCACAGCCGTCTGTCCACAGCCAATGTGGACAAGCTCAAGTTCATTAAAATGAACCAGGCAAGGATCCCACAGGACTCGTCCGTACCTTGTGCAGAATAGACATGTATACCGGCACTAACCAGCCATTGTTATACTGCAGCGCAATTGCTCATTCTTGTATTTTGGATATTTCACACTCTTTTGGAGTGTACCCTAATTTAAAAAAATTTAATTAAAACCAAAAACCTGTGTTAGCTACCTGGTCCTCCTCCACCGCCACTTCCACCTACACCGCTACGTCCACCACCTCCTCAAACTCCATATGGAACTCCACCTCATAAATCTATATTTTTTTATTTATTTGTACATATTGTATTTTATGTCATTTCACTACTTTGTCAGTTACATTTTCCGGCGAAATTCATTAATTTTTGGGTGTGATGCACCACTGCTATACCTAGTAGACCGGTAAAAATAAATAAAAAATTGTCAGTTACATTTTCTGGTGAAATTCACCAATTTTTGGGTGTGATACAGAAAATGTAACTGACAATTTTTTATTTTTTTGCTATACCGAGTAGACAGGTAAAAGAAAAATATTTGTCTATGTTAAATTTTTGGGTGCAATTCACAAATTTTTTTGGTGCAATATACCCCTTCTCTACCTAGTTGACAGCTTAATAAATTTCAATAATTTTTATTTTACATTTTAGGGTGACATTAAACATTTTTTTTCTGTTATAGACCCCTGCTCTACTAAGTAGACAGGTTAATACATTTCTGTAATTTTTCTGTTACATTCTTGGGTTGACATTATACATTTTTAGATGTGAATAAACCCCTGCTCTGTATAGGTGACAGGGAAAAAAATTCGGAAATGCTTCTTTAATTGATGCGCGCCACCTCCTTTTGATTCAATGCTTAAACTTTAACAAGTTGTACCACATTTGAGCTTCAATAATTTGTCCCAGATTTCCGCTTTACACTTTTGGCCAACATTTGCACCTCAATAACTTTTCCCACATTTCCGCTTTACTCTTTTGGGCCACATTTGGGCTTCTGTAATTCATCCCACATTTGCGCCTCAATAGCTTTTCCTACATTTCCGCTCAATCTCAACATTTTTTTATAAATTTATCTCCCTTAAATTTGGTCTCTTTTTCTCACGTTCCCTCTCCGGCGTGGAACCCTGATTCGCCGATAACCGTGATCAACATGGTAGGCTCAGAAAAGAATATCGAAAGTTGATAGAGAAGATCTCCAAATGGATGGTGGATGTCACTGGAGCACCCCTACATAGGTGACAGGAACATAAATTTAAAAAATCGTCAATTACATTGTCAGGTGACATTTTTCTAATTTTGCCGGATAGAAACCCCTGCTCTGCATAGTTGACAGGGAATAAAATTTAATAAATTCTTCATTTATTAATGCGCGCCACATCCTTTCATTCAATGCTTAAACTTTAAAAAGTTGTCCCACTTTTATGCTTTAATAATTTGTCCCATAATTCCGCTCTATAATTTGAAATTTGAAAAAATTATTCCTCCCTTGGATGTGGTCTCTCTTTCTCACGCTCCCTCTCCGGCATGGAACCCTCATTCCCCGCCACCTGTGATCACCATGGTAGGCGCATAAAAGAACATCGAAAGTTGATAGAGCAGATATCAAATTGGATCGTGAACATGACGGGGACGTGCGACATGGTGGGGCAGTAAGTGTGCACACGCCTACACGATCTGACTGACAGGGGTCAGCCCCTGCAACTTCTGGGTCTCCAAAACTCTTCCCGAACTCGAACTTTTTTCTAAAGGTTCAGCCGAACCCGTCGAAACCGAACATCCAGGTGTCCGCTCAACTCTAACAATGACCCAAAGCATACTGCAAAAGCAACCAAAGAGTTTTTTAAGGGAAATATGTGGAATGTTATGCAATGGCCAAGTCAATCACCTGACCTGAATCCAATTGAGCATGCATTTCACTTGCTGAAGACAAAACTGAAGGGAAAATGCCCCAAGAACAGGCAGGAACTGAAGACAGTTGCAGTAGAGGCCTGGCAGAGCATCACCAGGGATGGAACCCAGCTGTCACGGCTGAGGATGGGGAAAACCCTCAGCCGTGCGGTATCAGCAGGTGAAGTCGCTGCAAGGCCAGGACAGAGAATTAGGGAGCTAGTCACCTCCTACACATCCCTAATTCTGACCCTGTCTCCTATCCGTATGAGCCAACCCTGAAGGTAGGAGGGCTCATACTCCGGAACCTGATATTCCTGCTCGCCCTCCGGGTGGCCCTGGACTAGGAGCAGGGTAAGACGACCCGTTCCTCCTAGACATGGAGGAACAGGAGTCTCACTGGCCAAGCTACACCGAAATGGGAAACATAAACAGACATATGGCATTGACAGGTAAGTGAGACTAGTACCACACTTACCTGCCACAGACACACAACCTGGAACCCACGTGCAAGTGCTGTTATCCCCAACCAACACCAAGGACACAGCACACAACAGACATCACACGGGAACCCAGTAAACCATATGGTGCAATAACACATAAACCATAAACTAACACCAGACATAACGTTTATGACCACCAGGGTGGCCCTCACTGGCAAATGGTAAATAACCAGGAGGATGTCTCCAGCAAGCATGGCTGAAGCACCCTCTCTGACTACTGCCTTCCACTGAGGCTTTATAGGGCCAATTAGCCACACCCACAGTCAGACACACCCAGTGCACACACACTAGGAAGGAAGTTAACCCTTCCAACACCAGGGAAGGGAAAACATCAACTTAAAGGGGAAGTGCACACAACACATATAACACCCCGTGCACACTGATAAAAGGCACACCTATAGGAGAGGTTGCCAGGTGCAACCGCATGCCTACTGCAGCAAGCTGCCTAGCACCGCTCAGGCTGCTCTGCTGCCACATACCCAATGTTGCCAGCGGCAACCACAGGTGAGGCAACATACTATAGCCCTCACCTGTTATTGACAACAACACCAAGACCGCAGGCAACTGCATGCGGCCACAAGAATCACGACCATGACCAAGGGTCGTGACACCAGCGTCTGGTGATGTCTATTCGTTCCAAACTTCAGGCTGTAATTGACTGCAAAGGATTTGCAACCAAGTATTAAAAAGTGAAAGTTTGATTTATAATTATTATTCTGTCCCATTACTTTTGGTCCCTCAACAAGTAGGAGGCACATATGGAAACTGCTGTAATTCCTGCACCGTTCACCAGATTTGTATGTAAATACCCTCAAATTAAAGCTGACAGTTTGCAGTTAAAGCTTGTTTGTTTCATTTCAAATCCATTGTGGTGGTGTATAGAGCCAAAAATGTTAGAATTGTGTCGATGTCCCAATATTTATAGACCTGACTGTATGGAGCTGCAGGGGGGCTCGGCTAGAGGTGGGAGGGGCTGATGACATCAGCCCATGTCTCCTCCTAAGTTAGGGAGGGGACACAAGATACAGGTGTCCCTTCCCAGCGCTGCGATTGGCTGGAGCAACTCTCCAGCCAATGGCAGCATTATGCAGCAGCAAGAACCGTTGGTGCCTCTCTGCAGGCAGCGATTCTAGCTTGGTGACTGCTTGCAGATAGGACTTGTTCCCCACTGCGCTGCTGGTTGTTGGCTGGGACTTGTACTACCACATAAATCAGTGCTTTTCACTACTTTTCAGAAGAAGAAGAAGAACAACAATAACAACAACATCTGCCAGCTAGCTATATATATATATATATATGTGTTAATTTTAGTTAGTACTAGTTTTGATTTTTGAACCCACACACGTGCCGTCTGCGTGCGTGGGTCCTGCACCTTCTGAGTGTCGGTCAGTAGTGTCAATTACTGACAGCGTTTTTTTTGTTTGTTTTTTTTTAGCCTTTTTTTTCTAAATTTGTTTCTTATTCTTTCACTTATCTTTTTCTCTTTTCCTTCTTTCTCTTTTTTTCTTTATCGTAAATTTTATTTTAAATTCATTACAAGCCCTTAACGTGTTAAATCACTACATACACCCCCCCTGACACTTTACATTTTACACACACCAGGAAAAATAAAAATGTCCCATTAATCCCAGAGAATGTACTCCGCTGAAGAGGCATGCGCCTTCCTTGCCTTTGAAACTGAGTCTGCAAGTGAGGGAGAAGAGGATGCCACATTCCTCTACTCCATTACTCCATCATCATCCGGTGATGATGTACCCTCAAGAAGACGCCCCAGGAGAGATGAAGTAGCTCCCCCCCTAGTGATCCCCTATGGACCACACTGCCTGAGGATTATGAGCCCCAAATTCCAGAGTTTGTGGGAAACTCTGGAATTCAGATTGACTGCACGGGCTTCGCAAAAATAGATTTTTTCAAAATCTTTTTCTCTGACGAATTCATAAATTTGATGGTGACCCAAACAAATTTATATGCCCAGCAGTTTATAGCTCAAAACCTGACATCCTCATACACTAGACCCCTAGGTTGGACCCCAGTAAATGCAGCGACATTATGACATTTTGGGGGCTGTTGCTGCATTTGGGCCTGGTAAGAAAAAAGCTGAAATGAGACAATATTGGAGTTCAGATGTCTTGTACAACACTCCAATTTACAATATGGTTCACCACAGAAAAATAAATTAGCATAGACGAGTCCCTTGTACATTTTAAAGAAAGGGTTAAATTCCCCAAGTACCTACCCAGCAAGTGGGCAGGGTACGGAATTAAATCGTACAAGCTGTGCGAGAGTACACTTACAGGTTCCGGGTTTAAGAGGGGAAAGATTGCCGGATACAACCCCCTGAATGCCCCTCCCCCATCCTAGGAGTTACTGGGAAGATCGTGTGGGACTTACTGCACCCACTGCTGGATAAGGGTTACCACCTCTATGTGGATAACTATTATACCAGCATACCCCTATTCATGTCCCTAAAAGCCAGAGGTACTATGGCTTGCGGCACAGTATGCAAAAATCAGAGAGGCCTCCCTAGATCCCTGGTAGGGCAACTACTCCGAAAAGGCGACAGTAAGGCTCTCTGCCATGAGAACATCCTGGCGGTTAAGTACAAGGACAAGCGGGATGTCCTTGTACTGACAACCATTCACACTCACACCAGTTGTCCAGCCCGAGTGCGAGGTACCACTACCACTGTCAACAAGCCAGACTGCATCCTTGATTCCAACAGGCACATGGGAGGGGTTGATCTGTCTGATCAAGTTCTGAAGCCCTACAGTGCCATGCGTAAAACAAAGGTGTGGTACAAAAAGCTGGGCGTATACATTGTACAGATGGCTCTGTACAATGCGTACATTTTACATCGAGCTGCAGGCTACACAGGAACTTTCCGTCAGTTCCAAGAGGTGGTCATCAAGGCCCTAATGTTCCAAAGTCAGGAAGGGGTAGGGTCCGAGTACTTCAGGAGGTCATGGTTCCCATGTTGTACCAGGACAACATTTCCCGGGTGAAGTCCCACAAACAGCAAAGAGGGGCAAGAGCCAAAAACGATGTTTTTTTTTTACAAAAGGGGAAATACGAAAAGACACCACTTATCAGTGCGACACCTGCCCAGATAAACCTGGCCTCTGCATAAAGGATTGTTTCCGAATTTAGCACTCATCCATGGATTTTTAATTTCATCCTTTATGCTCCCTGTAATATTTCAACTTTATATCCCTGATTTAGTCCACCTCACTTGCATATCCACTTTCCAACAACCACTACATATTCTTTTCTTTGAGACACCTATTTGCCGAAAAGTACCCTTTCCACCACTTAAAATGTTCGTACGGGGGTGCTTTTTCTAAAATGGGGTCACTTCTTGGGGTTTTTCATTTCTGGGGACCTCAGGAAATTTATTTAATGCGACATGACAGCTAAAATCCATGTCTGTTTATTCAGGCCTGCAAAAAACAGTTTTTGCACTTTGCCTCTAGAGACCTGCTGTGCACCAATACAGCCGGCTACGAGCACATACGGGGAACATATACTGGGGTGCATTTTCTCCTTTAATCGCTTGTGAAGTGGAAAATTGTGGTCTGCTAGTAATTTTTCATTTTTACAAATGTGTGATTTGAAATGATTTCTCAAGTATTTCTGTCTTTAGTGAGACACCTGTTTGCCAAAAAGTACCCTTTCTACTACTTATAATGTTCGTACAGGGGTGATTTTTCCAAAATGGGTCACTTTTTGTGGGTTTCCACTGTAGGGCTACCTCAGGGTGTCTTCACATGTGACATGGCTCCCAATTACCATTCCAGCTAAATCCACTCTCCTAACGCCATACGGTGCTCCTTCCACCCTGAAGCCTGCTGTACGCCCATACATCATTTTTGAGCACATATGGGGTGTTGGCGTATTCGTGAAGAAAATGGGGAACAAAATGTGGGGTGCATTTTGTCCTGTTGCCCCTTGTGAAAGTGAAAAATGTGGGTGTAAATCAACTTTTTGGGGAAAAATTTTTAATTTTTAATTTTCACAGCCAACCGTTTCCTAATTCTGTGACACGCCCGATGGGTCAAAGTGCTCACTACACACCTTGAAGTATTCCTTGAGGGGTGTAGTTTCCTGAATGGGGTGACTTTTTGGGGGTTTCCATTGAAGGGCCACCTTAGGGTGTCTTCACATGCGACATAGCTCCCAATTACCATTCCAGCTAAATCCACTCTTCTAACGCCATATGTGGTGGATCTGGCACATCAGTGCATTATATAGTCATCCACTATAGCCAGTGGAGGTGGTTACAGAAGCTTTAGCCATGACGATAAACTGGCTTAAGACTGTATACGGAACCATTCATTTCAATTGGTCCGCAAAAAAAAGTTTTTTTTTCTCTTATGAGGGTTTATTTTTTGCAGGACAAGTTGTACTTTCTAATGGCTCTAATTAATATTGCATATGATGCAGTGGGGAGCTGGAAGAAAATTCCAAATGGGGTGGAATTGGAAAAAAAACCCACAATTCTGCTACAGTTTTAGTTAGTTTTTTTTTAACGGCGTTCCCTATGCAGTAGATCTAAACTGTTACCGTCATTCTCCAGGTCAGTATGATTACAACGATACCACACTTGCAGTTTTTCTTGCATTTTAATAATGGTATTCTGACCCCTATAACTTTTTTGTAGTTATGTGTACAGAGCTATATAAGTGATTATTTTTTTTGTGGGACAATCTGTACTTTTCAGTGATTTTGCAACTTTTGGATCACTTGTTATTACATTTTTTGGGGGGAGGTGAAGTGACCAAAAATTGCAAATTGGCAATTTTTTTCCTTTATGCCATTCAGCGTATGGGATAAATATTGCTATATTTTAATAGTAGGGGCATTTTCGCACGCAGCGATGCCCATGATGTGTATTTGTTTTATTAGTAATGTACTTTTATTTTGGGGAAACGGGGGGGGGGGGGGGGTGATTTGAACTTTTATATTTTCTTAACATTTTTAAAAGCTTTTTTTAAACTTGTTTTTAGTCATCCTTAGATTGCCCATTATGTTCTGTGATGGCTAAGGGTACTTTCAGCGTTTTTCTTTTCCGGCATAGAGTTCCGTCCTAGGGGCTCAATACCAGAAAAGAACTGATCAGTTTTATCCCTATGCATTCTGAATGGAGATCAATCTGTTCAGGATGCATCAGGATGTCTTCAGTTCAGTCTTTTTGACTTTTCAGGACGGAGATAATACCGCAGCATGCTACGGTTTTATTTCCGGACAAAAAAACTGAACACTTGCCTGAATGCCATTTTTTCCATAGGAATGTATTAGTGCTGAAAGACCGAAAAAAAAAAAAAAATGCCGGATCCATTTTTCCGGATGACACCGGAAAGACGGATCCGGCATTTCAATGCATTTTTAAGACGGATCAGGATCCTGATCAGTCTTACAAATGCCATCAGTTGCCATACCTTTTGATGGATCCTGCAGGCAGCTCCGACGACGGAACTGCTTGCCGGATCACTCTGCCGAAAGTGTGAAAGTAGTCTAAATAGATATTATAGAACACTCCATTTACAATAATACCAATACAGTGCTGCCACCTGTTGGCCTGTATTGATACTTACTAATAATAGCTACCAAAGCCCGCTTGAGGTTTCAAGTTTTACTGTACCATAACAGGTGCCCCGATCTTAGCCGGGAAAGGCTGTTATGGGCCCATAACAGCCTTCTGGACCGATCAGATGCCGTGGTCACATTCTACCATGGCATTTGACTGGTTAAATGTATGTGATCAGCTGTAGGGCTGATTGCATACATCCGCTGCGGGTTTCTGCTGTGTGAAACAGCAGAAGCCCAGCGGCTATAGTGACTGCTGCATGTGTAAGCGAGAGCAATCTTAAAATTGGCAATTTCTGCCGTATATGTACGACAGAAGTCACCAAGGGGTTAAAGGGGTTTTCCGGGCCTTTGATATTGATGATTGATGACCTATTCTCAGGATAGGTCATCAACATCAGATCAGCTGTTGGCACCATCAGCAGTGTGAAGAGGCTGCAGTGCTCCATGAGAGCTTAGATCTCTTCCTAAGCCATGCAACATCACGTTCATTGGTCACATGGTCTAGATGCAGCTCAGTCCCATTCAAGAGAATGGAGCAAAGCTGCAATTCTAAGAACTGACACTATACAATGGATGGTGTTGTGCTCAGTAAGCTGTGGGGAGGCTGCTGCACTCACTGGAACTCCGGCAAGCACTCTGGCTTCCTCAAACAGCTGGTCGGCAGAAGGTGGAAGGATAAGGACCCTCTTCGATCTCATATTGATAACCGACCCTGAGGGTAGGCCATCAAAATCCTGGATATAAAGAATTACACAGTCTCCATTTAAATCAGTGAGCAGTCTGTGGCATTCATGGGACTGTCAGGTCCTCTCCAGAGCAAGAATCTCATATATAGTCTCTGTCCTATGTAAAAGTTGTCCCCTTCTGTTCACTTATTTGCTTTCTAGACTAGACAGCCCAATTAAAGAAATACGCAGGATATACATAAAGCTAACTGACCAACAATATATTAGCTATACAATTTTTTTCCTCCAAGCTCAGTTAATACATTTTGAACCATTTCATTATGGGTAGCTCATTGTGTCATGCATTCCACACACCCACACCTTGCTCACCCATGTGGCTGACTTCCTGGAACCCTAACCATTCTCACTTTCCCAGACACTAAAAAACTCCCCCACGGCATGATGCTGCCATCACTACACTTCACTGTAGGGATGATATTGGACAGGTGATGAGCAGCGCCTGGTTTCCTCCAGACCTGGTCATTAGAATTGAGGCCAAGGAGTTTAATCTTGGTTTTATTTGACCAGAGAATCTTGTTTCTCACAATCTGTCCCCTAGGTGCTTTTTTTTTTGCAAACTCCAGGTAGAATTTCATGTATCTTTTACTGAGGAGAGGCTTCTTTCAGGCCACTGTTCTCCATTGATGGTTGACCTTCTGGAAGTTTCTCCCATCTGCACACAGGATTTAGAGATCTCAGCCAGAGGGACCATTAAACCGTCGGTTCTTGATCACCTCTCTTGCCAAGGCCCTTCTCTCTCGATTACTTAGTTTGTTGGGATGGCCAGCTCTAAGTAGCGTCCGGGTTGTTCCAAACTTCTTCCATTTTAGAATTATGGAGGCCACTGTATTCTTGGAAACTTTCAGTGGAGCAGACATTTTTGCGTACACTTGTCCAGATCTGTGCCTGTACACAATCCTGTCTTTGAGATCTATAGGAAGTTATTTTCTCCTTGGTACATGCATTGTCAACTGTGAGACCTAATATAGACAGGGCTGTGTCTTTCTAAATCATGTCCAATCAACTGAATTTACCACAGGTTGACTCCAATCATGGTGTAGAAACATCTCAATGATGATCAAGAGAAATGGGAGGCCCCACAGCTTAATTGCAAGTGTCATAGCAAATAGTCAGGATTAGAGATCAGCGAATTTTTTAAAAATTCGATTCACTGATTCGCTGAATTTTTGGGGAAAAATTTGGTTAGATCTAAATAAATTTGCAGTGAGTTATGTTTAAAAACTGATATTTCTGTTGTGCAGAGAGCCTTTATAGTGGTGTAGAACACTGTGCCTTGCGGTAACACGCATAGGGAGTCTGCTTTGGTAGTAAAATAATACTGTGAGTCCGTATGACATGCAGATGACAGGCGTAGCTCTTAGAATCACTGCACACTTCACTTATTTGGGCAGTCACGGGGCCAAATAACAGAGATAACATGTGAACGGAATATTTGCATATCTTCTGTGTTTTGTACCCACTCCTGCTTTTGGCTACTAAATCATAAGCCAATTCAGATTCTTACAGCTGCTACACAGAGAGAATCCATTGTGCGTCTCATTTTTCCTTCCTTCTGACAGATCAAAAGACAGGTTAAATAAATGATCATGTCAGCCAAGCCAAAAATGCTAAATAGTGGCCCAGTCATGAAGTGTGAAGGGTGGGAATAGCATGAGAAGTCCACAGAGTGGCCCTATGACGTAGTGGTGAGGTGGAAGCAGCATGAGGAGTCCACAGAGTGGCCCAATGACAGAGTCTGGAGGCGGCCGTAGCATCAGGAGGCCACAGAGTGGCACAATGACAGAGTGTGAAGGTTTTGTTGGGGAAAAGGGAGAGATTGGATGATGTGAACAACCTACTGAGTGTGGAAAAAAATCTAGTGGTCGTGACTGTCCCCCAAGGAACAAAAAACAAAAGGAAGAGGGAAAGGAAAAGGACAAAGCGCCAACCTCACATGTGCGCCAAGAAGTTAGGTTATGTTACTAAAATGGGTAGAGTTTCTCCCATAACCACAGTCAATTGGGGGTCACCACATAGTTGATTACAGATTATTAATTATACGCAATTATGTAAACCGTAAAACATAAAGGCTTAAAACATATGATAAATCTATAGATAAAAAAAACTATAGAAAAAAAATATTGAAAAAAACTGCATGCATGCTAAAAACATGTTAAAAACATGAGTGTTTACTCACTTCACTGGGGGATAGTCTGTGGGATAAACTCAAAACACCCAACAAACCAATCCCCCCTAGCCAGAATATCCTGTAGAGTCGCAGATATTGATGGCAGCCAGTCACACAGGGGCTTTATTTATTCCAGATTCTGCTTAACGCGTTTCAGGGTGATCCCCTTCATCAGGAGCAATACAATAATAATAACAAATACATATACCTGAGAGATTAACCCTCGCTCCTTTTTTCTCTCTCTTATTGCAGAGTGTGAAGGTGGCAGCGGTATGAGGAGGCTACAGAGTGGCACAATGACAAAGTGTGGAGGTGGCAGCAGCATGAGGAGGCCACAGAGTGGCACAATGACAGAGTGTGGAGGTGGCAGTGGCATGAGGAGGCCACAGAGTGGCACAATGACAGAGTCTGGAGGTGGCAGAAGCAGGAGTAGCAGCATCTGTTCCAGGACATGAAGCAGTGGAATGACGTTATTCATCCCGTAGTCCTGGCGACTGACAAATAATGTGGCATCCTTAAAGGGCCTGAGCAAATGGCAGGTGTCATGTATGAGCTGCCACTGGCTGACATCGAAGTTACACAGGGGAGTACTCCTGTCCTCTTAGATCATCAGGAAATCGTTCATGGCCTTTCTCTGTTCGGTCCAACATATGGAGGGTGGAAATGTGCATATCAGCCTATGTTGGGGGATGCCGTTCTGCCGCTGCAGCTCAAGGATGGTGCGCTTCACGGTACTAGTGGCTTAAATGCATGCAAAGCTACCTGGCCATTTTTGTGATGTCTTGCAGATGGGTGGAAGACTTCAGTAACTGCTTGACAACCAGATTGAACACGTGTGCAATGCAGGGCGCATGGCTCAGCCCTCCTTGACGCAGTGCCGACAAAATGTTCTTCCCGTTGTCGGTCACGATGGTTACGATTTTCAGTTGTCGCGGAGAAAGACAGGATTCGATTTCTTGCTGAAGGACAAGGAGCAATTCCTCCCCTGTGACTCCGTTCGCCCAGGCAAACAAGGTGCAGAACAGCGTCACACCGCTGTGCTCTGCACATGTGGTATGCTGGAGGGGCACTGTGAATTGTCCCTGTAGTGGAGGCTGAGGACACGGCAAAGGATAAGGAGGCAGAGGTGGACATTGTCGCTGGACCAACGGCATTGCAATGTGGAGGTGGAAGCGGCGTCACCTGGCCAAGTTGCTGGTGTGGCTATGCAGGAACCACATTCACCCAGTGGGTCGTAAAGAACATGTACTGTCCCTGACCGTAGGTACAGCTCCACACATTAGCACTGCCGTGCACTTTGGCAGACACCGACAGGCTCAAGGACTGGTCCACCTTCTGTTCTACATGTGTGTGCAGGGCTGGTACTGCCTTTTTAGCAAAGAAATGACGGCTTGTGACTCTCCCGATGATGAAGCCCCTTTGTCACCCGAATTCCAAGTTTCGATCAGCTACATCATCATCATCGAGTACTGCACTTGCATCCTAATAAGAACTGTTTGCTGGAATTACAGAGCTGTATAATGGCAATTTTGATCCCCAGTCAGTGCAGCAAGGTGTAATAGGAATGTTCCTATTACCCAGGCTGTCACCTCCCTGACTGAACCCTGTTCAACAGAAATGCAGTGGAATGATTCCTCCCCATGCTTTCCCTACACCTTGAATCTTTCCCTGCACTTGTAAATCTTATTAATTTTTTTAGCCCAATGACGTTTTTTTCTAGCACTGTCCCTAGCGCCTACAGATACATCTCTACCTGCACTAAGTACACTGGTGAATGGCAAAATCTAAGATGGCTGCTGTATTTATAGGATGTGACATCACAGGACTGGCTGACTGCTGATTGGCTGCATGCATGTCAGTATGGGTGACGCCTTCCCAGAGTTCCTTTCTCCATGTCCTCACACGTGCAGCCGCCATTTTAGGAAAAAAATTTGATTCTTTACCACGAAGCGTGAGGAAAATCAAAATTTTCCTGAAATTCGTAATTAATTCCACTTCGTCAGCTTCAATTCACTCATCTCTAGTCAAGATAGTTATGCCCCTTTGAAATTGTAGTTTTTCCTTTTTAATACATTTGCAAAAAGAGGAGAGGTCAAGGGGAAGCCAAGATGGCAGACAACCCATATATAGCATATCAACTAAAAGATATATACACAAGCTATATGGGACAGCTTGCTTTAACAATAGTCTATTCTACACTATATAATGCTGGAGTGCTCCTTTAAGCTTTTCATACATGAACAAACCCATCAGATACCTAGAGCTCTATAATGAACAATATGTTGTAGATTTCCATTTACAGAGTTTTTTTTTTTTTTTGTAAAAACACCATGCCCTTTCGTTTTAGAAATCTGTGGTTCTTCAAGCTGCCCAGAAAATGAATTTCATGAAAGGCAGATGTTGTAAAGAGACATAAAGAGAAGAGACGTCAAGGAGTAGGAGGTGAGATGTACAACGTAAGACTTGCTCTACTATTCATAATAGATTGGCCAGGAGCCAGTCTAGTGAAAGGCACAAAGGAGGGTGTTACAGTAGTCTAGACAGGATATGATAAGAGCACACACAAGAACTTTGGGGTTGATTATGAAAATTGTCATCCACAAGGCATTCTGGAAGTGGAAAGATGGTTAGATTTCATGATTATCAGATAAGGAGTTGTACATGATTCCTACAGCAGATATAAACAATAGAGAACCTACCTAGCAGGAACAACAAACGATATGTCAAATTTAGACATGAGTGGAGACCAGAAGTTCCAAGCTCTATGTGTGATTGTCTAGCACTGGTCTGAGGGTGGTCTAGTTTTCAAGGGTATAGTCACACGTAGAATAACAAAGTTTCCTAAAAAAAAAATACAAAAGTAATTTACCAAACCAACTCATATGAATGGGTGATAAATGAAATGCTATCATGTAACAGCGAGGGGGTAATATATATGTTGGAATGCCCATGTGCAAAACAGTACGTGGGCCGCACTGGTAGGACCCTCAAAGTTAGGATATCTGAACATGTAAACAATATTAGAAAGGGCTACGAGAAAAACACATTGTCCCATCATTTTAAATTGCATCATGCTGGTGACCCAACAGGCTTAAAATTCAGTCTGTCAAGAAAGATTGGAGGGGAGGTAATTTTACATCCTAGATGTCAAGATATGAGTCAAATATGATTTATGAATTTGGAACTATGGTACCCAAGGGACTCAATTCAGAACTGGAGATTTTTGGATTTCTATAGATGGTCCTATGGCAGGTTTACATGACATGTCGATGCCAGGCTGTTGTCACGGCTGTAAGTAAGCAACACACAGTAAATAGCAACTGACCGGACCCAAACTAGGGAGGATAAAGGGTGACCCCTGTCAGACCCTAAAAGCTCTCCCTAAGCTGCTATGCACATGTCCGGATCCATATGGTGGATCGAGACATGCCCGCGTACCTCAGGCTGATGACCACTGAAACCCCTACAATAGTGTAAGGGGCACAGCCACCGGTGCCCTGCTCAGTATATGGACTGAACCGGGGTCGCCTCGGATCCAGTCAGCAAAGAAACAGAAACACACAATATCTGAACACTTATCTGACGGAGCTGCGGCTGCAGTGAAAACAGATCCAAAGTCAGCAGACAATATCCGAAGTACTTGCTTCAGAACACAGATCCAGTGAAAAGATATCACACAGGTGAAGCTACTCAAGCGAGAGATACAGCTCAAATGAAAAGTATAATCCGCACCTCTACAAAGGAGGAGGGGTGATTTAAAGGCAGCGAAATCAAACACAGGAGAGACAGCTGGGAGGAAGGAAACCGAAAGTAAAGACCTCATCACAGGGGCGGAGAAACAGGGCAAAGGGAACTCCTCCAAGCTCTAGTAGTGACATCATCACAGGGGTGGAGAAACAGAGCTGTGAGAACGTCTCAAAGCTCTGGTAGTGACAGTACCCCCCCCCCCCCTCTACGGGTGGACTCCGGACACCCAGGACCCACCTTCTCAGGATGAGCCTTATGAAATGCCCTGATGAGGCGAGTGGCTTTAATGTCCGACACCGGAACCCACATCCTCTCCTCAGGACCATAACCCTTCCAATGAACGAGGTACTGAAGAGAACCGCGGACAATGCGAGAGTCCACAATTCTGGAAACCTTAAACTCCAGATTGCCATCAACCAAAATCGGAGGCAGAGGCAAAGAGGAGGGTACCGTGGGCTGGACATATGGTTTTAAAAGAGCCCTGTGAAATACATTATGTATCTTCCAAACCTGTGGAAGATCAAGACGGAAGGCAACAGGATTGATGACTGACAAGATTTTATAAGGCCCGATAAACTTGGGACCCAATTTCCAGGAGGGAACCTTCAGTTTAATATTTCTTGTAGACAACCACACCAGATCACCCACATTCAGGTCCGGACCAGGCACACGTCTCTTATCAGCCACACGCTTATATTTCTCACTCATCTTTCTAAGATTACTCTGAATCTTTTGCCAAATGGTAGACAAAGACGAGGAAAATCTCTCCTCCTCAGGCAAACCAGAGGGAGCCCCTCACGAGAATGTCCCAAACTGCGGATGGAACCCATATGCACCAAAGCATGGTGACTTATCAGAAGATTCCTGACGACGGTTGTTCAGAACAAACTCAGCAAGAGGGAGAAATGAACACCAATCCTCCTGGTTCTCTGCCACAAAACAGCGCAAATATGTGTCCAGATTCTGGTTGACGCGTTCAGTCTGACCATTCGACTGTGGGTGAAAAGCAGAAGAGAAGGACAGCCGAACCCCCAGGCGAGAACAGAAGGCCTTCCAGAATCTGGACACAAACTGCGTGCCTCTATCGGAAACAATATCCAAGGGAATGCCATGCAATTTAACAATATGGTCGACAAAAGCTTGCGCCAACGTTTTAGCACTGGGTAAACCAGGGAAGGGTACGAAATGAGCCATCTTGCTAAAACGGTTCACCACCACCAGGATCACCGACTTCCCTGAGGAACGAGGAAGATCCGTGATAAAGTCCATGGAGAGGTGTATCCAAGGACGGGAAGGTATGGGTAACGGGAGAAGGGGACCTGAAGGCCGTGAACGAGGGACCTTAGCGCGAGCGTACGTCTCACAAGCAGCCACAAAACCCTCCACCGACTTACGAAGAGCCGGCCACCAAAATCTCAGAGCAATGAGATCTACCGTGGCTCTACTCCCGGGGTGACCAGCAAGAACAGTATCATGATGCTCCTTGAAGAGTTTGTGACGTAACTCAGGAGACACAAACAACTTCCCAGGAGGACAACGGGCAGGTACCTCAGTCTGGGCAGCCTGGACCTCGGCCTCCAAATCAGAATACAGAGCAGAAACAACCACCCCCTCCGCCAAAATGGGACCCGGGTCCTCGGAGTTTCCTCCTCCCGGAAAACAGAGAGAGAGAGAGCATCAGCCTTCACATTTTTGATCCCAGGGCGGAATGTAACAACAAAATTGAATCTGGAGAAGAACAGAGACCATCTGGCCTGTCTCGGATTTATACGCCTGGCCGACTCCAAGTACGCCAGATTCTTATGGTCGGTAAAAACAGTGACAGGGTGCCTGGCCCCCTCCAACCAATGGCGCCATTCCTCGAAAGCCAACTTGATGGCCAACAACTCTCTATCTCCCACATCATAGTTTCTCTCTGCCGGGGAGAGTTTTTTAGAGAAAAAGGCACAGGGTCGCCACTTGGCAGGAGAAGGGCCCTGGGACAAAACCGCACCCACACCCACCTCGGAAGCATCCACCTCAACGATGAAAGGTAAGGAAACATCGGGATGCACCAAGACGGGAGCAGACGCAAAACTCTCTTTAATCTTAGAAAAAGCTGCAAGCGCCTCCTCCGACCAAGAGGAAAAATCCGCCCCCTTTTTTGTCATGTCAGTGAGGGGTTTGACAACAGAGGAATAATTCAAAATGAACTTTCTGTAATAGTTCGCAAAACCCAGAAAGCGCATCAATGCCTTCTGATTCTCAGGAAGCTCCCACTCCAGCACAGCACGGACCTTCTCCGGATCCATGCGAAAACCAGAAGCAGAGAGGAGAAAACCCAGAAATTGAATCTCCGATACCATAAAAACACATTTCTCCAGCTTGGCGTACAATTTATTCTCTCGCAGAATCCGCAGAACCTGAAAAAGATGATCCTGATGGGTCTGAACATCAGGGGAAAAAATCAAAATATCATCAAGATACATCAATACAAATTTCCCCATTAAATGGTAGAAAATACTGTTAACAAAATGCTGAAAGACGGCCGGAGCATTCATCAGGCCGAAAGGCATAACGAGATTCTCAAAATGCCCGTTAGGGGTATTAAAAGCCGTTTTCCATTTATCCCCCTCTCTGACCCTGACCAGGTTGTACGCGCCTCTCAAATCCAATTTGGAAAAAACCTTGGCCCCAACAATTTGGTTGAAGAGGTCCGGGATCAGAGGAAGGGGATAGGGATCGCGAATCGTGATACGGTTCAGCTCCCTAAAATCTAGGCAAGGTCACAGAGAGCCATCTTTCTTTTTAACAAAAAAAAAAAACAGCGGCAACAGGTGATTTTGAGGGACGAATATGCCCCTTATCGAGACTCTCAGAGATATAAGTTCGCATTGCGATTCTTTCCGGTTGTGAGAGGTTGTAGAGGCGTGATTTTGGCAGCTTGGCGCCGGGAATGAAGTTAATGGGACAGTCAAACTCGCGGTGAGGAGGTAGCTCCTGAACACCGCTCTCGGAAAACACGTCCGAGATATCAGAGAGAAATGATGGCACCGTTTTAGTAGACACCTCTGCAAAAATCGCTGTGAGACAATTCTCTCTACAAAACTCACTCCACTCATTTATTTGCCTTCCTTGCCAATCAATAGTGGGGTTATGTCTAGTGAGCCAGGGTAACCCCAAAACTAGAGGAGAAGGCAATCCGTTAAGGACAAAACAAGATATATCCTCCACATGAGTGTCACCTACCGCTAACCGGATATTGTGAACAATGCCCTTCAGGGATCTGTGAGAGTGGAGCAGAGTCAATAGCAAAAACAGGTATATCCTTTTCTAATGTGCAAACCTGAAAACCATGCATGGCTACAAATTGAGTATAAATAAGATTGACGGCCGCTCCACTATCGACAAAAATTTCACAAGAAATGACTTTGCTCCCTAGCGCTACCCTGGCAGAAAGGAGAAAACGGGAACTGCAGGTCAGAGGAAAAGCATCAATTCCTACATCAACTTTGCCCAAAGTAGCAGATGAAGCAGAGTTTGACGATTTACCTTTTGAGGTTTTTCTCTTATTATAACTCTTAGTACAGTTCAAGAATTTCCTAGACGGACAAACATTTGCCAAATGACCTATGCCCCCATAACAAAAACACACCATTCTCTGAGGACTAAATCCTCTTTTATCAGGGGCAAGTCGACCTAGCTGCATGGGCTCCTCCTCAGAGGGGAGCGAGACAGGATGAGACCCCTGCATACTGAATGAGTCCGCACCATTGCCCCTAGACTGACAATGGCTGGACGGAGAGGTCTTGTTTCTTTCCCTTAGACGCCTGTCAAGGCGTACCGCCAATGACATGGCAGACTCTAAGGACGTTGGTCTCTCATGGAAAGCAAACGCATCTTTCAATCTCTCTGAGAGACCATGAGAGAACTGACTCCGGAGTGCAGCATCATTCCAACCTGAATCAGCTGCCCATCTCCGAAATTCAGAACAATAAAGCTCCGCAGACAGTTTGTTCTGGCATAAAAAACGTAAGTTAGATTCGGCCAGAGCAACACGATCCGGGTCATCATATATCTGCCCCAGGGCCACAAAAAATCTTTCCACGGATCGAAGGGAGGGATCCCCCGATGGCAACGAAAAAGCCCAAGTCTGAGCATTACCCCTGAGCAGGGAGATGACAATCCTCACCCTCTGTTCCTCATTACCAGAGGAATGGGGACACAAGCAAAAATGAAGTTTGCAAGCCTCTCTGAAACGAACAAAATTCTCACTGCCCCCGGAGAACGTTTCCGGAAGTGAGACCTTTGTCTCGCAACAGACTCCATGGGCCGGAGCAAAGCCCAATGCTACCTCCAAAGAAAGACCCTGCATGCGGTCAAGCAGGTCAGAAAGCGGATCCATGTCAAAAAAGGACGGTTTGGCGGATTATAATGTCACGGCTGTAAGTGAGCAACTTACACAGTAGATAGCAACTGACCAGACCCAAACTAGGGAGGATAAAGGGTGACCCCTGTCAGACCCTAAAAGCTCTCCCTAAGCTGCTATGCACATGTCCGGATCCATATGGTGGATCGAGACATGCCCGCCTTACCTCAGGCTGATGACCACTGAAACCCCTACAATAGTGGAAGGGGCACGGCCACCGGTGCCCTGCTCAGTATATGGACGGAACCGGGGTCGCCTCGGATCCAGTCAGCAAAGAAACAGAAACACACAATATCTGAACACTTATCTGACAGAGCTGCGGCTGCAGTGAAAACAGATCTAAAGTCAGCAGACAATATCCGAAGTACTTGCTTCAGCAGAACACAGATCCAGTGAAAAGATATCACACAGGTGAAGCTACTCAAGCGAGAGATACAGCTCAAATGAAAAATATAATCCGCACCTCTACAAAGGAGGAGGGGTGATTTAAAGGCAGCGAAATCAAACACAGGAGAGACAGCTGGGAGGAAGGAAACCGAAAGTAAAGACCTCATCACAGGGGCGGAGAAACAGGGCAGAGGGAACTCCTCCAAGCTCTAGTAGTGACATCATCACAGGGGTGGAGAAACAGAGCTGTGAGAACGTCTCAAAGCTCTGGTAGTGACAGCTGTTCTACCAGCGCATCGACATGACCTGCATCCTCCCACTAGTACCAGCCTATCTATCAACCAAAGAGAAAAAAGAAAGAAAAACCCCAACGTATTTGTATTTTTATTCTTATTTTTATTACTTTCAATTCAATTTTTATTATTTTGTATTCTTTATTTTAATTAAAATTTTAATTTTTACTATTTTATTTTTGTTTGTATTTACATTTTATCTTTATATATATTTCTCAGGCCACTGTTAGCCTTTATATCGATATTTATCAAATACCTTTATGATTTATAGGACATATGTTAATATTATAATAGATATAAGCTATAGCAAAAGCTAACATAGCAACTGTAAATGCAAAGACCCATAATGTGAATAAAGTACTGAAGTATGTAAGACATGACACCATGAGTGTCATGACGGTCCGGTCTAGGTTTTCACTTAGTCACTGGCTCTTTATAAGTCCCTCTCTTTTCAACAAATTTTTCGGCCAGTGAGGAAGAAACCCTTGCGGTTTGGAAACGCATCTGGCGATATTATCTTAATAACAGCTGCATCCTTTTGAAGATACCCTGCCACATCACAGACCGCTATATTACAGATCGCTACAAAAGTATATGAAAAGTTACACCTTGGCATCCGGAAATCTACAATACGCATGCGCGAAGTGCCGCTACCAGCGAGAGACGACTTGTGAGACTGCCAGCGTACGAGCCATGCGCAACACGGATTCCAGCAGGTACCACTCCACAGACGAAGCCATAGACAACCGGTAAGAAGCGCAGTTGCGCTCAATGCTGTGTGAGTAAAAGGAATCCATCATACGGCAGCATATGCAAGACGGGTGAACCGGCATACACGTGAGTGAACTCATACACAAGTACTGCGTGTATATTAGTCTATCACAATCAACCTAAAAACCGTATAGCTCACTCATCTTCCGGGGAGGTATATATATATATATATATCTTACCTCATTCAGCCATTTTTTATGCACAGCTATACTGGACATTATTCAAGGTGCAGGACATTTTTGTTACTTTTTCTCCATCTGTTAACAAGAGCGCTATAGTCTGGTTATACAGAACAAGAACGCAGCACACTGCAACTAAACTCACTGACAGGGTAGTAAGTGCACCATACGCAGCATAAGTGCACTCAAAAAACACAGGATATATCTGTTTTTAAAGGTTTTTAATCGTCAAATCAATCTGAATGTAACATTTGATATTGTTTCTTCAGTTTATAAATGATTGCAGCTGTATTATAAAACTGTGGGCTGCGTGAGCTCCGCAACCCACCACATAGGAGGGACCGTGACCAATTTTAATTCATTGTATATTGTCATTTATATATGTTTTTATTTTAAATGCATTTTTTATCACAATTGCATTGACTATTTTATTATAGTTGCATTTTTAGGGATAATAATAAATAAGTGTTTTTGACTTCTTGTGAGCCGACCATCAGTACATGTAGAAGATTTGTTGCAGAAATTGCTGCAAATAGAAATCTGTTCTATTCATCTGAATAGGGTTCTTTTGGCACGAAGCACGTGAATTTCTCCAAGCCCCATTTAGACGAATGAGACAGTTGCAGATATTTCTGGGACAAGTTTGCCGCCGGTGACATTGTAGTGTGGAAAATCCAACACAAATTTTGCAGTGGGTTTGCCGCAAACTCCTCAATGCCACGTGATTTACAAAAACGGTAAAGCAAAAATCGACATGCTGTGGTTTAAAAGTGTCATGCCCTGCTCTGACTATGTGCGGAGGTCAGCCAGAATAGCAGCACGTGTTTAGTGTTTGTTTTGGAGTCGTGCTGGATCTGCCTCCCATCAGGTGCACTGGGTGGGGTCATTAGTTTAAATGGCTCTCAATTCCAGTGCTCTGAGCGGGTTATAGAAATCAGTCTGGCCTTGGAAGCAAGGAAGGAAGGTTGTCTGTTCCAGCTCAGAAAAGATAAGTGTGGTTTCTGTTTTTGTTGTTTGCTGTCTAGTTGTGTTTGTGTCATCTCTCCCATCCAGGTTCTGTGCGAGCAGGCTGCTCCTATTTCCCCTTTTCACCATCTCAGGGAATCTAGGGTGTTTTAGCCCAGGCACGGGGACACATAATTCCTACTACCAAGGTCTGAATGTGGGCTGAGCAGTGCAGGGAGAGAGGTCAGGGATTAGCTAGGAGGTGACCCTTTCCCTGCTTCTTGCCTAGAGCCTGGTTGCTGGTTTATCTGTGTGTCTGAGTGCTCGTCCACCGTGACATTATAACCCGCCTAACTTTGACTGTCATTGCTCAGCAGTTTTGTGATGGCGTCAATTGAAGCGTTAGTTGACTGCATGCAGGGGTGTCACAACCAGACAGCTGAGAAGCTCTGACAGAGGCCTTTCAGAACCTCCTCCTTGAATTTCTGTGTTGTGGTATTCAGCTCCTCCTCTCGTCAGCCTCTCTCAGCTGTCATGTCTTAATTGCTTCCCTTTAAATGCCTCCTCAGAATGCTTTTCTGAGCGGCTTATATTTCCTCCTGGAGTGTGTGTGCACGCTGATCTGTCCTCCTCTTTGCTTCAAAGCTAAGTGTACTTTTATATGTTTATATCTGTTTGCTGGATCCCAGATGACCCTGACTCCCTCCGTGTCTTGTGTAGGGAGCCGGTGGTCGTGTCCCCTCACTATTGTAGGGTGCTCAGGGCTTTATAGTCAAGGTTCGTGGATATGCAAACCTCCACCATTAGGATCTTTGCATAGGCTGAGCAGCCAGGGAAAGTGCCAGGTCTTCTGCAGGGGTCTCCCTTGGTTCCTTAGTTTTTGGATCCAGCGAGTCGTTTATACATGTTGCTTTGCCTTGTTACCTGTACACATTCCGTGACATTATAAGCCGCCAAAACCGTCTTAAGCATGGATCCGGTTTCACTTTTGGCTGAACGCTTCCAGGGTCTTTCATTGGAGGTAGCTGACCTCCGTAAGACTTTGTCTCAGCTTCAAGTGACCGGTTCAGCTTGCGTTCATGGAGCTTGTTCTGAGCCTAAGATCTCGCTCCCGGATACGTTCTCCGGGGGTAGTGAGAATTTTGTGCGTTTTAGAGAGGCTTGCAAACTCCATTTTCGCCTTCTTCCCCATTCTTCTGGTGATGAGGAACGGAGGGTGGGGATCATTATATCGCTGCTCAGGGGTAACGCTCAGTCCTGGGCCTTTTCGCTGCCGGAGGGGGCACGGCCCCTCCGTTCAGTGGATGAATTATTTTTAGCCCTGGGTCAGATATATGATGATCCGGATCGTATTGCTCTGGCGGAGTCTAGACTACGTCTCCTATGCCAGGGTAAACAATCCGCAGAAATATACTGCTCAGAATTTCGGAGTTGGGCAGCTGATACTGGTTGGAATGATGCTGCACTCCGAAGTCAATTTTGCCATGGTCTTTCAGAGGGATTGAAAGATGCATTTGCCTTTCATGAAAGGCCTATTTCTTTGGACTCTGCTATGTCTCAGGCCGTTCGTATTGACAGGCGTCTTAGAGAGAGAGGAGAGATCTCTCCTTCCTGTCATACTCGGTCCCAGGACTGTGCAGCGGTCCCATTCTCTGCGCAGGGGTCTCAGTCGCTGTCAGCCCCTTCTGAGCAGGAGCCCATGCAGCTGGGGTTGATTGCTTCTGACAATAGAAGATTCAGCCCGCATGAGAGGGTTTGTTTTTGTTGTGGAGGTATTAATCATTTGGCAAATATTTGTCCCTCTAGGAGATTCAGGCAGTTCTCTGGGTATAATAAAGAAACAAAGAGGAAAAAATCTTTGAAAAATGTTCCGTCTGTTACTATTGGCAGGATTGAGGCGGAAATTGGAGATTTTCCGTTTGCTTGTAGTTCCCGTTTTGTCCTGCCGGCTAGGGTGGCGCTAGAGAGCAAGAACATTTTTTGTGAGATTTTTGTGGATAGTGGAGCAGCGGTTAATCTCATTGATAATCACTTTGCGATAACTCATGGTTTCCAGGTGTGCGCTTTGAGAAAGGATATTCCTGTGTTTTCTATCGATTCCGCTCCACTTTCTCAGAAGTCATTAAAGGGCATAGTTCACAATATCCGTTTAATTGTGAGTGATGCTCATGTTGAGGATGTGTCATGTTTCGTCCTTAGCGGTTTGCCGACTCCTCTAGTGTTGGGGCTACCCTGGCTCACTAAACATAACCCCACCATTGATTGGCAAGCAAGGCAAATAAATGGTTGGAGTGACTTTTGCAGAGAGAATTGCCTCACGACATCTGTTTCTGAGGTTGCTACTAAGACTGTACCATCTTTTCTCTCTGAATTTTCGGATGTCTTCTCTGAGAGTGGAGTTCAGGATTTGCCCCCGCACAGGGAGTACGATTGCCCTATTAATCTCATCCCAGACGCCAAGCTGCCTAAATCTCGTTTATACAATCTTTCCCAACCTGAGAGGATCGCTATGCGTACTTATATCTCTGAGAGTCTGAGAAAGGGACACATACGACCCTCAAAGTCACCTGTTGCCGCTGGTTTTTTCTTTGTTAAGAAAAAAGATGGTTCTTTAAGACCTTGTCTGGATTTCAGGGAGCTGAACAATATCACAATTCGTGACCCTTATCCGCTTCCTCTGATCCCGGACCTGTTTAACCAGGTTGTTGGGGCTAAAGTCTTTTCCAAATTAGATTTAAGAGGGGCATACAACCTGGTCAGGGTCAGAGAAGGGGACGAATGGAAGACGGCCTTCAATACCCCTGAGGGCCATTTTGAGAATTTGGTTATGCCTTTTGGGTTGATGAATGCCCCAGCCGTTTTTCAGCATTTCGTGAACAGCATTTTTTATCATTTGATGGGAAAATTTGTATTGGTGTATTTGGATGACATTTTGATTTTTTCTCCCGATTTCAAAACTCATAAGGAACATTTACGTCAGGTCTTGCTCATCCTGCGGGAGAATAAACTATATGCGAAACTGGAAAAATGTGTGTTTGCGGTTCCAGAAATTCAATTTCTGGGGTTTCTTCTCTCCGCTTCTGGTTTTCGCATGGACCCCGAGAAGGTCCGCGCTGTGCTTGAGTGGGAGCTTCCTGAGAATCAAAAGGCGCTGATGCGTTTTTTGGGCTTTGCCAATTATTACAGGAAGTTCATTTTGAATTATTCTTCTATTGTTAAACCACTCACTGATATGACCAGAAAGGGGGTAGATTTTTCTTCTTGGTCAGTAGAGGCGCGTAAGGCCTTTTCTGATATCAAGGAGAGTTTTGCTTCCGCTCCCATCTTGGTGCAACCTGATGTTTCATTACCCTTCATAGTTGAGGTTGATGCTTCTGAGGTGGGTGTGGGGGCGGTCTTGTCTCAGGGTTCCTCTCCTGCCAATTGGCGACCGTGTGCCTTTTTCTCAAGAAAACTCTCCTCCGCAGAGAGAAATTACGATGTGGGAGATAGGGAATTGTTGGCCATCAAGTTGGCTTTTGAGGAATGGCGCCATTGGCTAGAGGGAGCCAGACACCCTATTACCGTATTTACTGACCATAAAAATCTGGCCTACTTGGAGTCAGCCAAGCGTCTGAACCCGAGACAGGCCAGATGGTCGTTGTTCTTTTCTAGGTTTAATTTTGTTGTCACGTTCCGCCCTGGAGTTAAGAATGTGAAGGCAGATGCCCTGTCACGTTGTTTTCCGGGAGGCGGGAATTTTGAAGACCCGGGTCCCATTTTGGCTGAAGGTGTGGTGGTCTCTGCTCTTTTTCCTGAATTGGAGGCAGAGGTGCAGGCAGCCCAGTCAGAGGCTCCTGATCTTTGTCCTCCTGGGAGGTTGTTTGTGCCTCTCGCTTTAAGACACAAGATTTTTAAAGAACACCACGATACGGTCCTTGCTGGGCACCCGGGGGTAAGAGCCACACTGGATCTCATCGCTCGGAGATTCTGGTGGCCTGCGCTTCGTAAGTCGGTTGAGGGTTTTGTGGCAGCCTGCGAGACTTGCGCTCGTGCCAAAGGTCCCTCATTCACGGCCATCAGGTCCTCTCCTTCCCTTACCCATTCCTTCCCGTCCTTGGACACATCTGTCCATGGACTTTATCACGGACCTGCCTCGTTCCTCGGGGAAGACTGTGATTCTGGTGGTGGTGGACCGTTTTAGCAAAATGGTGCATTTCATCCCTTTTCCTGGTTTGCCCAATGCTAAGACGCTGGCGCAGGCATTTGTTGATCACATTGTCAAGTTGCACGGTATTCCTTCAGACATAGTCTCTGATAGGGGCACGCAGTTTGTTTCCAGATTCTGGAAGGCTTTCTGTTCTCGCTTGGGGGTTCGGTTGTCATTCTCTTCTGCTTTCCACCCGCAGTCGAATGGCCAGACAGAGCGCGTCAATCAGAATCTGGAGACATATCTGCGTTGTTTTGTGGCGGAGAATCAAGAGGATTGGTGTTCTTTTTTGTCCCTTGCTGAGTTTGCTTTAAATAACCGTCGTCAGGAGTCCTCTGATAAGTCACCATTTTTTGGTGCATATGGGTTTCATCCACAGTTTGGGACTTTCTCGGGAGAGGGGTCTTCTGGTTTACCTGATGAGGACAGATTCTCCTCGTCTTTGTCATCTATTTGGCAAAAGATTCAAGAGAATCTAAAGAGCATGAGTGAGAGATATAAGCGTGTGGCAGATAAGAGACGTGTGCTTGGTCCGGACCTGAATGTTGGTGATCTGGTGTGGTTGTCTACCAAGAATATCAAATTGAAGGTTCCCTCCTGGAAGTTGGGTCCTAGGTTTATTGGGCCTTACAAAATCCTGTCTGTCATCAATCCTGTTGCATACCGTCTTGATCTTCCTCAGACTTGGAAGATCCATAATGTTTTTCATAAGTCCTTATTAAAACCTTATGTTCAACCCATTGTACCCTCGCCTTTGCCTCCTCCTCCGATTATGGTTGATGGGAATCTTGAATTCCAGGTCTCTAGGATTGTGGATTCTCGTCTTGTCCGCGGTTCTCTTCAGTACCTTGTTCAGTGGGAGGGGTATGGTCCTGAGGAGAGGATGTGGGTCCCAGTGACGGACATTAAGGCCTCTCGTCTCATCAGGGCATTCCATAGGTCCCATCCTGAGAAGGTGGGCTCTGAGTGTCCGGAGTCCACTCGTAGAGGGAGGGGTACTGTCACAACCAGACAGCTGAGAAGCTCTGACAGAGGCCTTTCAGAACCTCCTCCTTGAATTTCTGTGTTGTGGTATTCAGCTCCTCCTCTCGTCAGCCTCTCTCAGCTGTCATGTCTTAATTGCTTCCCTTTAAATGCCTCCTCAGAATGCTTTTCTGAGCGGCTTATATTTCCTCCTGGAGTGTGTGTGCACGCTGATCTGTCCTCCTCTTTGCTTCAAAGCTAAGTGTACTTTTATATGTTTATATCTGTTTGCTGGATCCCAGATGACCCTGACTCCCTCCGTGTCTTGTGTAGGGAGCCGGTGGTCGTGTCCCCTCACTATTGTAGGGTGCTCAGGGCTTTATAGTCAAGGTTCGTGGATATGCAAACCTCCACCATTAGGATCTTTGCATAGGCTGAGCAGCCAGGGAAAGTGCCAGGTCTTCTGCAGGGGTCTCCCTTGGTTCCTTAGTTTTTGGATCCAGCGAGTCGTTTATACATGTTGCTTTGCCTTGTTACCTGTACACATTCCGTGACAAGGGGCTATCCCTAGAGGTTGCGGAGCTACGTGGTTCGGTCACACGGTGTCAGAATGCTCTGGCATCAGGTGCAGGTCAAATTTGTGTGGAGCCTAAAGTGGGTCTTCCTAATCGATTTTCAGGGGGTACGGATGACTTTATCCGTTTTAGAGAATCCTGCAAATTGTATTTTCGGCTGCGTCCATCGTCGTCAGGTGATGAGAGTCAGAGGATAGGTATAATCATTTCTCTGCTTAAAGGGGACGCGCAATCCTGGGCCTTTTCTCTGCCACCCGGTTCTCGGGCTCTCCGGTCGGTGGAGGAATTTTTTAAGGCTCTGGGATTAATCTACGATGACCCAGATCGGGTCTTGATGGCGGAGTCGAGATTATGTAATTTATTTCAGGGTGAACATACTGCAGAGGCTTACTGTGTTGAGTTTAGGAGATGGGCTACTGAATCAGAGTGAAATGATCCCGCGTTACGTAGTCAGTTTTGTCAGGGGTTATCTGAGAGATTGAAGGATGCCCTTGCTTTTCATGAATACCCAGACACTTTGGAGAATGCCATGTCTTTAGCAGTACGGTTAGATAGACGTATCAGAGAAAGGTGTAGGGCTCCCTCCGCGCAAGGGATCCCTTCTGTGAGTGGTTTCGTCTCTACTGCCTCCCCGGGTGATGTTACAGGTAACTCTGGGGTAGCGGAGGAACCCATGCAGCTGGGTAAGGTTTCTTGCCATTCTGATAGTAGAGACTTTAAGAAATTGCACAAACTGTGGAAACTATTGTGGAAAGAGTGGTCATTTTATTTTTGCTTGTCCTTATGTTAAAACGCAGGTGGAAGAGAAAAAAAACAAAAAAACAAAAAACTTCCCTGTCACTTGGTAGCGTGAATGGTGTGGTGGAGCAGGCAGGTATGCAAGCTCCCTGCAGTTCCCGTTTTCTCCTTCCAGCTGTGGTGGTGCTAGAGTCAAGAATTTTTAGCGCAGGGCAAAGGAGAGCATCGGAGCATGAACTGCTTCGATGCTCATGTCAGGGGGGCTGCCGGGGTGAAAATGGAGGGATGTCCGGGTTCAGCTCTGAACCCGGACAACCCCTTTAAGGGTGGGTGATTCACATGTTGAGATTATTTCTTGTTTTGTCATGAAGGATTTGCCAGCTCCTATAGTTTTGGGGTTGCCATGGTTGACTAAACATAACCCAATTATAGATTGGCAAGCGAGACAAATCATTGGTTGGAGTGAGTTTTGTTCGGATAATTGTCTTGGCACATCTATCTCTGGTGTGTCCACTACGCCTTTACCTCAGTATCTCTCAGATTTTGCGGATGTCTTTTCGGAGGGTGGGGCTCAGGAATTGCCCCCTCATCGAGACTATGATTGTCCAGTTAATCTCATCCCAGGGGCTAAATTACCCAAATCTCGGCTTTACAACCTTTCTCAACCCGAAAGAGAGGTCATGCGAAAGTATATAGCCGAGAGTTTGGCAAAAGGTCATATTAGGCCATCTAAGTCTCCGGTGGCAGTAGGCTTGTTCTTTGTAAAAAAAAAAAAGGATTGATCGCTGAGACCGTGTTTGGATTTCCGGGAGTTGAACCGTATTACGGTCCGGGATCCATATCCCCTGCCTTTGATTTCTGACCTTTTTATCAGGTTGTTGGAGCCAAGGTGTTCTCCAAGTTGGATTTGAGAGGGGCCTACAACCTGATCAGAATCAAGGAGGGGGATGAGTGGAAAACAGCCTTCAATACGCACGAGGGTCATTTTAAGAATCTGGTTATGCCTTTTGGGATGACGAACGCGCCAGCAGTATTTCAGCGATTCGTTAATGACATTTTTCATCATTTGGTGGGGAGGTTCGTGGTGGTTTATTTGGATGACATTTTAATTTACTCTCCTGATCTGAAGACCCATCAGGATCATGTGAGACAGGTTTTGACGATCCTTCGGGAGAATAAATTATATGCTAAATTGGAGAAATGTTTATTTTCGGTGCAGCAGCTTCCGTTTTTGGGATATCTGCTTTCTGACTCTGGTTTTCGTATGGACCCCGAAAAGGTCTGGGCGGTTTTGGAATGGGACCGACCAGAGAATCAGAAAGCTTTGATGCGGTTCTTGGGGTTTACTAATTATTATAGGAAATGTATTTCGAACTATTCCACCATTGTAAGACCTCTCACTGATATGACTAAGAAGGGCGCTGACGTCTCTGTCTGGTCGGATGAGGCATTGCAGGCCTTTTTGGCTATTAAGGAGCGTTTTGCATCTGCTCCCATTCTGGTGCAGCCCGATGTGTCTCAGCCATTCATTGTGGAGGTTGATGCATCTGAAGTGGGGGTTGGACCGGTACTGTCGCAGGGTTTTCATCTCCTGGCAAATGGGTCCCGTGTGCTTTTTTCTCCAAGAAGCTCTCGGTCGCCGAGAGGAATTATGATGTTGGAGATAGAGAGTTGCTGGCTATCAAGTTGGCCTTTGAGGAATGGCGTCACTGGTTGGAGGGGGCGTCTCACCCCGTTACGGTATATACAGACCATAATAATTTGGCTTACTTGCAATCTGCCAAGCGTCTGATTCAGAGGATCCTGCCCCGATTTTGGCTGATGGGGTGGTGGTCTCCGCTCTGTACCCCGAATTGGAGATGGAGGTGTTGGGAGCCCAGGAGGGGGCTCCTGGTTCTTGTCCCCCAGGGAGGTTGTTTGTTCCTGAGGGCCTGCGATACAAGGTATTTAAGGAACATCACGATACTGTCCTTGCTGGACATCCTGGTGGTAAGTCCACCTGTGATCTGGTATCCCGGAGGTTCTGGTGGCCAGGGTTACGTAAGAGCATTGAGGATTACGTGGCAGCTTGTGAAACATGTGCTCGGTCAAAGGTTGCTCATACTCGACCGGCTGGTTCACTTCTTCCATTGTCTATTCCGTCTCGTCCCTGGACGCACTTGTCTATGGACTTTATTACGGATCTGCCGAGTTCCTCCGGGAGAACAGTAATTTTGGTGGTAGTTGACCGTTTCAGTAAAATGGCTCACTTTATATCTTTAACTAGTCTGCCTAACGCCAAGACCCTTGCGCAGATTTTTGAGGATAATATTGTGAAATTGCATGGTATACCTTCGGATGTGGTCTCCGATAGGGGCACGCAGTTTGTCTCCAGGTTTTGGAGGGCGTTCTGTACTCGGCTGGGCATTCAACTTTCGTTCTCTTCGGCTTTTCATCCGCAGTCGAATGGACAGACAGAGCATACTAATCAAAACCTGGAGACCTACTTGAGGTGCTTTGTGGCTGAGAATCAGGAGGACTGGTCCTCATTCTTGTCTCTAGCAGAATTTGCTTTGAATAACCGTAGGCAGGAGTCCACGGGTAAGTCGCTGTTTTTTGGCGCATACGGCTTTCCCTCTCAGTTTGGTACCTTTTCTGGGACTGGTTCCTCTGGGATGCCAGAGGAGGAGAGATTTTCTTCTGCCTTGTCTTCCATCTGGCGGAATATCCAAGGGAATTTGGAGAAGATAGGTGAGAGATATAAGCGAATGGCTGACAAGAGACGTGTGACCTGTGTGTGGGTGATCTGGTATGGTTGTCCACTAAAAATATTAAGTTGAGAGTGCCATCTTGGAAACTGGGTCCAAGATTTATCGGTCCGTACAAAATATCTGCGGTGATCAATCCAGTAGCGTTTCGGCTGGATCTTCCGCAAACTTGGAGGATCCATGATGTGTTCCACAGGTCTTTACTGAAAAAATACGTGAAACCGGTGGAACCATCGCCATTGCCTCCTCCTCCTGTTCTGGTCGATGGAAATTTGGAGTTCGAGATCTCCAGGGTTCTCGACTCTAGAGTTCTTCGGGGTTCCCTTCAGTATCTGGTACACTGGAGGGGATACGGCCCTGAGGAGAGGATGTGGGTTCCGGCACTGGATGTCAGTGCCAGCGGACTGGTGAGGTCTTTTCATAGATCTCATCCGGATAAGGTTGGTCTAGGGTGTCCAGAGGTCACCCGTAGAAGGGGGGGTACTGTCATGCCCAGCTCTGACTATGTGCGGAGGTCGGCCAGAATAGCAGCACGTGTTTAGTGTTTGTTTTGGAGTCGTGCTGGATCCGCCTCCCATCAGGTGCACTGGGTGGGGTCATTAGTTTAAATGGCTCTCAATTCCAGTGCTCTGAGCGGGTTATAGAAATCAGTCTGGCCTTTGAAGCAAGGAAGGAAGGTTGTCTGTTCCAGCTCAGAAAAGATAAGTGTGGTTTCTGTTTTTGTTGTTTGCTGTCTAGTTGTGTTTGTGTCATCTGTCCCATCCAGGTTCTGTGCGAGCAGGCTGCTCCTATTTCCCCTTTTCACCATCTCAGGGAATTTAGGGTGTTTTAGCCCAGGCACGGGGACACATCATTCCTACCACCAAGGTCTAAATGTGGGCTGAGCAGTGAAGGGAGAGAGGTCAGGGATTAGCTAGGAGGTGACCCTTCCCCTGCTTCTTGCCTAGAGCCTGGTTGCTGGTTTATCTGTGTCTGAGTGCTCGTCCGCTGTGACAAAAAGTCTGTGTGTGGATGATATTTTACTGCCACTGTACACACTGTTGAATTTATGCAGAAATATTACAATGTATCCGCCACATGTGGCCGAATTCTAATAGTTCTCTCACTTAAATTCCTATGGATTTTGGGTGCACTAGATTGTGATCATCATCAGAAAGAGTTAATCTGGGGGAGGGGAAGGGTTAGAATTAAGCAAAAGTATCTTTGGCTCTCGGAGAGAGATGGCGGTCTATCGCTTCCATTCCTTCAGGGATTCTATCTTTCAGCTCAGATAATGTGGTGGGTTGGACCGGGGGGGAGACCACCAGTCAGCGACATTGATGAGCATTATATCAAGGAGTTTTCAGGGGCCATATGGAGATATCTTCTCTATTTTGGAGAGTGGATACCCGGGGAAAAAGAAAAACAGTGTTTAATTAGTGATACGTTAGATAGGGTTTGGAAGAAGATTAAAAAAATATTGGGTGTAAGAAGTCCCACTTATTTCACCCCACTTTGGCACAATTATAATTTGAAAGAGTTTATGTTAATTGAAGACTACAAATATTGGAATTCACGCGGTATTAACCGCTTAACTCATATAATCTCACATGGTAGTATTACCTCTATAGACGAAATGATGAAGGATACAAACGTATCCTTCTTAGATAGACTTAGATACTAACAAATTAGTCATGCATTTATGAGCACTCAGGATAAAAGCCTTTTGATTATAAGGGCAAACTCGTTTTTGGATTATTGTTTTAAATTTAAGGATACACAACTCACTCTCTCTCAGATATATCACAGGCTTCAGGATTGCTTAGGGGAAATAACCACATTTAAAAGCGAGGGAGGCTGGGAAGCTGAACTGGGCGATAGGAGTAATGTGGATTGGGATGTAGTCTATCAAAACATAAAAAAAGTATCGATCTCTCAAAAATATAGATTGATGCAGTTTAAAATTGTACATCGCCTATACTACTCCCCCGCCTTCCTCGCAAAAATATATAAGGAAAAGAAGGATACATGCTGGAAGTGTTCGGCAGAAAATGCGGGTCTAAGGCTACTTTCACACTAGCATTGTTTGAATCCGGCGTTCAATTCCGACACCGGAACTGCCCGCCGGATCCGGAAAAACTTGTGAAAACTGATTACATTTGAATCCTGATCAGGATTTTGATCACACTGAAAAAAATGCATTGGAAAAAACGGATCCGCCGTTTATGGACTTTAACTTTTTTTTCATATTTTTTGGGCTTAACATGCAAAAACCGGATCCGTTTTGACGGAACACACAGCGCCGGATCCGGTGTTAATGCAAGTCAATGGGAAAAAGGCCGGATCCGGCGTTCAGTCAAAGTGTTCAGGATTTTTGGCCGGAGGTAAAAATACTGCATGCTACAGTTTTCTGAAAAGCCTGATCAGTCATAAAGACTGAACAGAAGACATCCTGATGCATCCTGAACGGATTGCTCTCCATTCAGAATGCATGGGGATAAAACTGATCAGTTCTTTTCCGGATTTGAGCCCCTAGGACGGAACTCAGCGCCGGAAAAGAAAAACGCTAGTGTGAAAGTACCCTTAGTCACTTGTTATGGAACTGTCCAGAAATAGGTGGGTTTTGGACCAGCATTTACGAAGAATTACATAGAAGATATAAGATTAAACTGAATTGTTGCTTTATGCAGGCAATACTAGGCCTCTTTTCCCCGACTAATTTAACGCCTTATCAGAAAGAAGTGTGTTTGGAGGGTTTCATGGCCGCAAAGGCCTTGATTATTAAATACTGGGGTACAAAAAACAGCCCCTGTTTTCCCGAGTGGAGGGCTCGGATTGAGACGCCTATAGAAGAATAGGAAGAAAATCAGAGTAATACCTGAGAGAGTGTTTTTTTTTTCGCTCCTAAGATTTCGACCATATACAGTATGGGAAATAGAGATCAAGTAGTAACAATGGTGCAGTCGGGTCGCGCAGCAGTAAACTAAGGGGGGGGGGGGGAACGGGGTTAATTACATTGACTTTTGTACAATTATATGTTATTTTTACATTGTATGTAATGAAAATTTATACTTTTTGCTTAGAAAATAATAAAGGATAAAAAAATTAAAAAAAAGATTGTGATTATCCGTGCGGTAAGTTGTAGACAGCTCCAGGAGAAGACCTTAGAATTTATCAGTCTGAGGATAATTGGTTATTTGGTGGGAGCTGATAGAGTGTCGAGAATGAAATCTAGATTGTAGCGACCAAATAGGCTGATGTCTCATAATATACAAGATGTTTTGAAAAGAAGAAAGAAGTTGGACTGGCTAATGGCTGGAGGGGAACATAGGAGCACACAACATATTAATGGATTGATTGTCTTGATGACTGCATGTCTTAAGAGAAAGACCACGAGAATAAGATAGATATGAAAGGTAGCATGATGTAAGGAGAAACGGTGTCAGAATTTGGACAATGAAATAAATTATAGACAGGCAGATCTTCCTAAAGCAGTGAATAAACAGGGTGTGAGCACTGGGTAAAACTATGGTGGAATTAATTGTATGATAATGGAATAATGTGATTTTGGAATTTCAATGGTGAGTCACCCTAATCTAAAAAAACATAGAAATACATCAGGGCTAAATACAGACAGATTCAACAAGAAGGTCACAGGATACCAATGGATCATAAATGGAAATCATGATTCAGAGCAATTATCTGAATACTTGAGTAACTCGAGTTTTGTAGATTATGTATCATTGGCGCCCCCCAGCCCTCCTCTTGTATGCATTTAGGGCTTTAATTAACAAGCAATGTTTTTCATTGTTGCATTCCAAGAGTTATAACTTTTTTAATTTTTTGCCGATGTAGCCATATGAGGTGCCATTAAAAACTACAAGCTGTCGTTTTTAATGGCACCATTTGGGGGGTACAAATAACTTACTGGTTAACTTTTATAAACTCTTTATGGGGTGAATGGGAAAAACAGTATTGGGACACTGAGAGTACACTAGTACTGGATACATGGTTTTTCCTCATAAAGAGTTGTCTACTTTGGGCTGTTTCTTGTGAATAAGTTGATCGGAGGTTATCTTTCTGCTAGGGCTCTCTTCCAGTAATCAATTCTAATTTGGTGTAAAAATTGGCAGTAAATGCTAAATATCACTGAACTCTTACTGAAGGTGAAATGCAAAGATACACATTAAAAAGACTCTGCATATAATGCAAAGTCCTTTGGAGCTTTTTATAGTATCTCTCCACTTTGGCAGCAGATAAGAAGTCATGCCTTTTATTCATTGTATAGATCATGAATGATCTAGTGAAGAGTTATGGCATTAACTTATATAGTATATATAGTGCCACCTGGTGTTCAAGATGCATAGCTACTTGCACATCCACCTAATGAGCTGAGTGCTGATGGACACACATACTCAGTCACTCCCCCCCAACCTCAGCAGTGGCCTAACAGTGGGCAGCAATAAGGGATTGTATTGTCAGCAGCAAGAAGGGGAAGGAGATGAGTTTTGCCAACAGACTGCCCCCAGTAGTACCAAGAGTATCTTAGTGCCTGTAGAAGGCAGATCTTCGTGCTTTTGAAGATCTCTTCTTCTATCTCTTTTATTATTTTAGTTTATTATTTCCCCCTATTTACTCTTTCCCTTCCAGGTTGGAAACAAGGACCCAATGTAGAGCAATGCTGAATTACCACACTGTTACCTCCTCCAAGAAGACCAAGTGGAACAGAGCAGTCACACTTCTCTGTTGCCCACAAGCTATGGGTTCACTGAATGTCCACATTTGCCTCCTCTCCGCCATGACTAGGTGCCAATTGTTGAAGGGGTGAGCCTGCTAGTACTCCAGGGGAACAGATGAGAGTATGAAGATGGGGTTATTTTAGATTAGGTGATTATGGATGTTATCCCCAACCTTTCACTCTTGTGCCTGGGCCATGTACTTCTGTTTGCTGGAAATTTAGCTCCTGATTTCTCCAGATCTACCAAGCCGCATACTCCTCAGTTCCAACAGTCATGTGTAACCTTGTATTCAGGTCACAAATAGTAATTTTATCAGCAGTCTCACTGCGGCCTACAAGGTCACACCCTGCCCCTACTTATCCTCATTTCCAGACAAGTTGTGACGTTGACGTCTAGTTGCTCCACCAAATTTAGGCTGTGGCTTCACATTGACATGCTAAGCTCCTTTCTACCTCTGTTCCTCTTCATCCAAGGGGACATGTGCAACATCAAATTTAGGCCCTGACTCTACTGTGGCCACTTGTTGCATGACCATGCTATCTGGTAGTAATTTCCAAAATAGACTTGACTCCACTGCTGACTACTACGATGCACTTTTTTACAGCAGTGCCCATGGATTTTTTCCCCCCCTATGTCTAGAAGTCTTCTTTATTGTTTTCCGCATGTCCAGGAGAAACAGCATCACTGAGCCCCCCGCCCTCTCCACCCGGCATAATCAATGGTCACTGAGCACTCACACTTCTAGTTACTATTCAGTTTGTGCTGTACACAGTGTTGAAGGGTCAGTATTCATCTCATTATCATCAAAAGGCAAGATTATAATGAAAGATAACCTAAGATCACACAATTGACAACAGATGATGAGGATAACTCAGTTCCTCCTCTCACCTTCCCTGCACAGTGGCTACTAGGCATGTGCAAAGTGCAAGGCCCAACTCAGGGGTTCAGTCCTAGATTGAATGGTTGGTCCATCCCGGTAGTGTGGTGGGCATTAGAGGCAATAGAGCTCAAACCACATGCAGTAAAATCTACAGCCATATGCAGGCGTTACCTGAACTGTCCCTTTATGGTCCTCAACCCTCTGTAGAAATTCAATTCTTCTCTGCCTCCCTCTCTCTGATTCTTAGCAAAGTTACTTTTCTGGCAGATTGAAATCGCATCGGGATGTTTTCACCCTGGATAAATTCTGCTTCAGCTACACACCGGCTTCTGGCTTGACCTACTTGTCAGCCGCACATATTAGACATGTCCTCTGTCTTGCTTGTTCACCAAAAGACTCACTAACCAGGGGATGGGGCCAGCCCACTACCCAGCAAATAACACTAAAAAGTGCCATTTAACTGTTTGCTACATAGCCTTTTGTAATACAGAGAGCATAGTAAAGTCACATAAGCCATTTGTAGCTTTGAAAATGTATAGTTAGCATCTCAGTAAATATAGTTGAACCATAATATAGTTTAACATTAATTCTTTAGCAGGGACCATAGAATTAACCCTTTATCTGTGAACCTGCAGGTCACTGCACATGTTCCAGGGCATACTCACAATTGTCTCCTATAGAATTCAAAAGGTCATCTTCTGATTTATTGAGCATTCTTATGTTCAGGTGCCTGCTGTAAAGCAAATTTCTGGAACTGCTGTTGCAGCAGCTGTGCAAAATGGTTGCCGCCAAAATTATGTCAATACTAGAATAAAACACGCTACAATTAGAAAATAAGAAAATACATTTAAAAAAATGTTATGCTTGTCCATGCTGAAAGTGCAGAAACATATTGATCTAGCTATCACAATTTAAAAAGAGCTCTCTTGACAACGATTACTTGAGACATTTAAAAAAGATCTGTCAGAAGAGCAAAATGAGGAATAGATGGGGGAGGATGAGTGAGAAGAGATAATGAAAGCATGACTGCCTTACCCTACTTAGGCCTCTTTCACAAGGGCGTTTTGCACGCGCGTGAAAAAAAACTGAATGTGGTACCCAGACCCGAACCTGAACTTCTTCACTGAAGTTCGGGTTTGGGTTAGGTGTTCTATTCATTTTATTATTTTCCCTTATAACATGGTTTTAAGAGAAAATAATAGCATTCTTAATGCAGAATGCTTACTAAAATGTGGATTAAGGGGTTAAAAATAAAAAAAATATTAACTCACCTAATCTGCTTGTTCGCGCAGCTTCTTCTTACAGGACCTGCAAAAGGACCTTTGATGACATAATCGCGCTCACCACGTGGTAAGCGTGGTGACATCAGCCCAGGTCCTGCTGAATGAAGATAGAAAATCCTTCTATATTTATTCAGCAGGACCTGCGGTGACGTCACCACGCTTACCACGTGGTGAGCGCGATTATGTCATCAAAGGTCCTTTTGTATGTCCTGTAAGAAGAAGACGATGCCGGCTGCGCGAACAAGCAGATTAGGTGAGTTCATTTTTTATTTTATTTTTTTAACCCCTTAATCCACATTTTAGAAAGCATTCTGCATTAAGAATGCTATTATTTTCACGTATAACAATGTTATAAGGGAAAATAATACAGTAAATTAACTTTTATTAATTTACTAACATCATCTCCTAGCAACTATGCGTGAAAATCGCATTGCATCCGTACTTGCTTGCGGATGCTTGCGATTTTCACGAATCCCCATTCATTTCTATGGGGCCTGCGTTGCGTGAAAAACGCAGAATATAGAACATGCTGCGATTTTCACGCAACGCGCAAGTGATGCGTGGAAATCACTGCTCATCTGAGCAGCCCCATTGAAGTGAATGAGTCCGGTTTCAGTGCGGGTGCAATACGTTCACCTTACTCATTGCACCCGCGTGCAATTCTCGCCCGTGTGGAAGGGGCCTTAGGTTTGGTTATGGAAATGTTGGTTGTACAGAATATAAAAATTTTGTTGAATGTCAGGAGTTTTGCTCCTTCCAGAAAGGACTGTTGACGGACCTCCTGGACCTAGGTACAGACTCAAAGGTGATCCAAAGATCAAACATAAATGATATGTCACTTTCAAAACTGGTCTTGGGACATTTGCACTAGATATATTACATGGTCCATTTCCTGCCACAATGGAGGCCCAACACAGGTTAACTTCATCCCTTACTCGGCAGCACATTATCAGGACAGGATTTTAGCTTCTGAATGTGATCATTAAGGCCGAGTTTCTGTTAGGAATAGGAAAAGGGTACCTGATGTACAGAGAGTCTGGTTGCAAGTTGAGATAAAAGAAAGAGGGTTCCAGGATATTATTGTAAAGTGTGATTCCAAAAAATCCAAGTCTATTTTCTGTCCACCTGAAACAGGCACCATACATGTATTGTAGGGATGGGTGAAGTTATTTCTGGAGACCATAGCACCCAAGAGGTTTTATAAAGGAAGAGGACTCCATGTGTCATCCCATCAGTGTCAACAGGATTCTAGTGCCATTGCATCCAGGGGCCTAACAAAGCCCTCTTCTCCCCACCTTACTATGTCTGTGAGCCTATTAAGCTTAATAGGCTGCATTTTAGTGATACTGCGATATTGCAAATGCAATATATTATAGCAGTGAATGGAAGATCATGTTCAAGTCCCCAAGTGGGACCAAATAAAATCAATAAAATGTATTGAGAAAATTGGCCAAAGTAAAAAACAGACTTTCCCCCCAAAAAATGTTTTAAATAAAAGTACAAAAATCTTAAATCAATATACTGTATAAGAATTCTCCCAGCAAATCTTTAAACTGAACACTAAAATTAAGCTTCATTCACATCCGATCTCTTAAACAAAAAGGAAAAGGTCTGTACCTACTGTATCTTTTAAGAATAAATGTATTTGTATAGAGAGGGCTTCTTCTGCATCCAGTTGCCTAACAGCCAGAGACAGGATTGTGAGGAATAAATGGGAAATTGCTGATCTCATTGGTCACATGCAGAGGAAATCTTTATTTACACTTCTCAACATTTAAATTGCAACACTAAATGGAAAGGTAAGGGAATTATGGGAATCACAGGATCAATAGGCATGTTAATGACATGCAAATGATAAAAAGATAGAAACAAAATATTTAAAACCTCACAATTTATTCATTATGGAGGATGAATGCAGAAATACATGCACTTACACGCCTTGGCATGCTATCAGTGAGGTTATTAAAGGGGTTAACCAATTTCTGAAACAGCACCCTCACAGGTAATATACTTACCCCGCTCCCTGCGCTGCTCCTGTTCCCCGCACCGTCACCTTCTTCCTGTACACGGATGAAAACATCCGGTGTCGGGGGGGAGCAGCCAATGGCAGGCGGGGATGGGGACGAGCCTCCCTAGCATCGCGGATGATGCTAGGGAGGCTCGTCTCCATCCTCACCTGCCTTCAGAAAGAAGCAGCAGAGGCGGTGAGGGGACCAGGAGCTGGAAGCGGGGTAAGTATATTACCTGTAAGGGGACCGGCACATGGGGGGGGGCGTTTCAGAAATTGGATAACCCCTTTAATGGTTGTCTGAGGAATATTCTGTCATGCTGAATGCACTTGGGCACGCAAATCATCAAGATGATAGCTTCCTTTGCAATTGCTGACCAATGATGTCCAAGATATGTTCAATGCGAGACAAGTCCACAGACACTGCAGGCCATGGTAGCACGCTTATGCCTTGGATGCTCACAGTAGCATGAAAATGGCTCTAGGGACACTTTGGAAAAATGGTCATACCACTGGTTCCACAACCAAATCAATGTAATGTCAAGCGTCACAGAATTTCACAAAGAAATTTGCTTCATGACAAATTACTTTGTCATGAAGCACATTTCTTTATGAGTATTGGGCGCAATGACAGTGAATGGTAATTGTGCCGCCCCCGTCAATGAAGCCCTTAGATGCCATGCTCATTGCTGATGGCGGCATCAGAGATGAAAAATGAGGGTTTTTAGGGGTTAATCAGTTAAAAAATAATAATAATACCTTATCGTGGTGCATGATGACGTAATCACGCTGGCCGTTGACAAGATCCTCAATCAAGATGACCACGGAGGCCTCTTTGTGCTTAACACCTTCAGGACCCTGCCATTTTTCACCTTAAGGACCAGGCCATTTATTGCAAATCTGGTCTTTATGTGGTGATAACTTTAAAACGCTTTTACTTATCCAAGCCATTCTGATATTGTTTTCTCGTCACATATTCTACTTTATGACAGTGGTAAATTTGAGTCAAATCATTTCATTTTTATTTATAAAAAAATACCAAATTTACCCCAAAAATTGAAAAATTCACAATTTTCCAAATTTCTATTTCTCTGCTTTTAAAACAGATAGTGATACCTCATAAAATAGTTATTACTTTAGATTTTCCATATGTCTACTTTATGTTTGGATCATTTTGTAAATTACATTTTCTTTTTTTGGGACGTTAGAAGGCTAAGAAGTTTAGAACCAAATCTTGAAATTTTTCAGAAAGTTTCCAAAACCCACTTTTTAAGGACCAGTTCACGTCTGAAGTCACTTTGAGGCTTACATAATAGAAACCACCCATTAATGGCCCCATTTTAGAAACTACACCCCTCAAGGTATTAAAAAACGATTTTACAAACTTTCTTAACCCCTTAGGTGTTCCAGAAGAATAAAGGGACATGTAAAATAAATTTCTGAATTTCACTTTTTTGGCCGTTTTTCCATTTTAATCAATTTTTTCCAGTAACAAAGCAAGGGTTAACTTAACAGCCAAACAAAACTTAATATCTATTTCCCTGATTCGGTAGTTTACAGAAACACCCCATATGTGGTCGTAAATCGCTGTACAGGTACACGGCAGGGCGCAGAAGGAAAGGAATGCCATACGGTATTTGGAAGGCAGGTTTTGCTGGACTTGTTTTTTTGACACCATGTCCCATTTGAAGTCCCCCTGATGCACCCCTAGAGTAGAAACTGCATAAAAGTGACCTCATCTAAGAAACTACACCCCTCAAGGTATTCAAAACTGATTTTACAAGCATCATTTACCGTTTAGGTGTTCCACAAGAATTAATGGAAAATAGAGATACAATTTCAAAATTGCACTTTTTTGGCAGATTTTCAATTTTAATATTTTTTTTACTTTTACAAAGCAAGGGTTAACAGCCAAACAAAACTCAATATTTATGGCCCTGATTCTGTAGTTTACAGAAACACCCCATATGTGGTCGTAAACTACTGTACGGGCACACGGCAGGGCGCAGAAGGAAAGGAATGCCATACGGTTTTTGGAAGACAGATTTTGCTGGACAGTTTTTTTTTACACCATGTCCAATTTGAAGCCCCCCTGATGCAACCCTAAAGTAGAAACTCCATAAAAGTGACCCCATCTAAGAAACTACACCCCTCAAGGTATTCAAAACAGATTCTACAAACGTCGTTAACCCTTTAGGTGTTCCACCAGAGTTATTGGCAAACGGAGATGAAATTTAAGAATTTCAATTTTTTGGCAAATTTTCCATTTTAATCTATTTTTTCCAGTAACAAAGCAAGGGTTAACAGCCAAACAAAACTCAAAATTTATGGCCCTGATTCTGTAGTTTACAGAAACACCCCTTATGTGGTCGTAAACTGCTGTACAGGCACACGGCAGGGCGCAGAAGGAAAGGAATGCCATACGGTTTTTGTAAGGCAGATTTTGCTGGACTGTTTTTTTTGACACCATGTCCCATTTTATGCCCCCCTGATGCAACCCTAGAGTAGAAACTCCATAAAAGGGACCCCATCTAAGAAACTACACCCCTCAAGGTATTAAAAACACATTTTACAAACATCGTTAACCCTTTAGTTGTTCCACAAGAGTTATTGGCAAATGGAGATGAAATTTCAGAATTAAAATTTTTGGGCAAATTTTCCATTTTTATCTATTTTTCCCAGTAACAAAGCAAGGGTTAACAGCCAAACAAAACTCAATATTTATGGCCCAGATTCTGTAGTTTACAGAAGCACCCCATATGTGGTTGTAAACTGCTGTACAGGCACACGGCAGGGCACAGAAGGAAAGGAATGCCATACGGTTTTTGGAAGGCAGATTTTGCTGGACTGTTTTTTTTTTGACACCATGTCCCATTTGAAGCCCCCATGATGCAACCCTAGAGTAGAAACTCCATAAAAGTGACCCCATCCAAGAAACTACACCCCTCAAGGTATTCAAAACAGATTTTACAAACGTTGTTAACCCTTTAGGTGTTCTGCAAGAGTTATTGGCAAATGGAGATGAAATTTCAGAATTTAAATTTTTGGGCAAATTTTCCATTTTAATCCATTTTTCCCAGTAACAAAGCAAGGGTTAACAGCCAAACAAAACTCTATATTTATGGCCCTGATTCTGTAGATTACAGAAACACCCCATATGTGGTCGTAAACTTTTTGTGATGTAAGGTGACAAAAAATTTAGCACAGTTTTTATTTTTTACAGTGTTCATCTGAGGGGTTAGGTCATGTGATATTTTTATAGAGCCGGTCGATACGAACGCGGCGATACCTAATATGTATGCTTTTTATTTATTTATGTAAGTTTTACACAATAATATCATTTTTTAAACAAAAAAAACAATGTTTTAGTGTATCCATATTCTGAGCCATCGTTTTTTTATTTTTTGGGCGATTGTCTCAGGTAGGGCTCATTTTTTGCGGGATTAGGTGACGGTTAGATTGGTACTATTTTGGTGGGTAAACGCCTTTTTGATCGCTTGCTGTTTTACTTTTTGTGATGTAAGGTGACAAAAAATGGTTTATTTAGCACAGTTTTTATATTTTACGGTGTTCATCTGAGGGGTTAGGTCACATGATATGTTTATAGAGCCGGTTGATACGGACGCAGCGATACCTAATATGTATACTTTTTTTTTCCCCTATTTTTTACTCATTTTTTTTTACTTTATTTGGGGAAAATGACATTTTTGTTTATTTTTACTTGACACTTTTAATTTTTTGGGGGAAAACTTTTTTTTTTTTATTTCACTTAATTTTTTGTCCCACTTTGGGACTCTTGGGTGTTTAATCCTATACAATGCATTCCAATACTTATGTATTGGAATGCATTGGCTGTATGAGTAATACTGTGTGTATTACTCATACAGCTTCAGGCCTGTGAGATCCAGGGGGCTGGATCTCACAGGCTCGTCACAGGAAGGCAGCGCGATGCCTTCCTTAGGCATCGCGCTGCCTTCCATGCCATCAGGTCCCCCCTACAGCCGCATGGGGACCCGATGGCACCGCCGCCAACAGCCGCAAACAGCCGCAAACCGCAGGTCTGAATAATTGACCTGCGGTTTGCGGTTAGCCAAGGTGCCTGCTCAATGATTTAAGCAGGCATCTTGTTCCGATCACCGCCCGCCGGGTGGCGGTGATCGGAAATACACATGACGTACCGGTACGTCATGTGTCCTTAAGTCCCAGGACAACATGCCGTACCGGTACGCTATGTGTCCTGAATTGGTTAAGTTGCCATGTCACATTTGAAGACCCCCTGATGCACCCCTAGAGTAGAAACTCCAAAAAAAGACCCCATTTTAGAAACTACAGGATAAGATGGCAGTTTTGTTGGGACTATTTTAGGGTAGATATGATTTTTGGTTGCTCTATATTACAAAAAATAAAAAAAAATAGCACCGTTTTTATTTTTTGTTATTTACAATGTTCATCTGACAGGTTAGATCATGTGGTATTTTTATAGCGCAGGTTGTTACGGATGTGACAATACAAAATAAAAAATTTTGGTTGTTTGTTTCAGTTTTACATAATAAAGCATTTTTGAAAAAAAATATTTTTTAGAGTCTCCATATTCTGAAAGCCCTGTTTTTTTATTTTTTGGGCGACTGTCTTTTGTAGGAGATGACGGTTTGATTGGTACTATTTTAGGGTGCATATGACTTTTTGATCACTTGATATTACACTTTTTGTGATGTAAGGTGACAAAAAATAGCTTTTTATGGACGCGCAATACTTATGTATACTTTATTTATTTATTTACGTTTTACACAATAATATCATTTTGAAACAAAAAAAAAATCATGTTTTAGTGTTTCCATATTCTGAGAGCCATATTTTTATTTATTTTTTTGGCGATTGTCTTAGGTAGGGTATAATTTTTATGGGATTGAATGACGGTTTGATTAGCACTATTTTGGGGCGCATATGACTTTTTGATCGCTTGCTATTACACTTTTTTTGATGTAAGGTAACAAAAAATGGCTTTTTTTGACACTGTTCTTATTTTATCTTTTTTACAGTGTTCACCTAGGTCATGTGGCATTCTTATAGAGCAGGTTGATACCTAATGTAAACCAAAAACAAAACAAGTGGAGTATTGTATCAAAAAATATATCATTTATTATAAAATATAAAAAATGGGGAACAACGGAATGTTGTCATACAGTACACGGAGAAGCACAGGGTGAGTCAATACAAAAAGACACCATGAAAATACGCAAAGTCATACGCAATTAGGTACGGTCAAGTGTAGGGCAAAGCTAGGGCTCTGGGAAACCAGTAAGGTATTACATATGCTGTTCACCCAAGTGAGGGTATGGTACACCCAGTACCACAAACAGGAAATAAACCCAGAGTCGTAGCTGCATACACTAATGATGTTAACATCACCATCAACCCCATATAATCATAATAATGACTAGGCTGGGGTGGAAGTAGATGTGAATGATACAATAGGTGTACATAAATAGTACCATAGGTATGCGCCTAAGTGCATGGGGCCCAGCAAAGACACGTACAAGGGAACCATACACACAGTCTGAGTCAAGCTAAATGCAGACCGTACCTGAGGACATGGTGAAAGTTGAATGACAGACCCTGGGCGCGGGACCTCGACGCGCGTTTCACCTCACGGCTTCGTCAGGAGGTACTAGACAATGTGTAAGCAGGGTATATATAGGGCATGGTGGGGGAATGGGCAATGGACTGCAATTACCTACATTCGGCGCATCTGAGAACCACACAAACGGGCGCGGGAGGCTCCATGATAGGCGGCGTCATCACTCTGCGCATCCACATCCGCACACCGCGCATGCGCGGCGAAAGTAGCAGACGTATCGGAGCGCATCGTGACGACGCCGCCCAGCGCATGCGCGCCCCGCGACCCCCGTGGAACGCAGATGGACCGCAATCTGTGTCTCCCACAGAGGTAAAGGGATGAAGCTGGATCGCGCGATTGCCATAATATAGTTGGAAGTCCACCTGTCGTGTTGTCACCGGGCCCCATGCACAAAAAGACTTATATGTGAATGAAAAAAGGTACAAGACATGATACCTAACAGAAATAGAATAAATGAAAAAATGATAACTAGTAACGTTATCATTGATGTGACTCTGCGTGTGTACTAATATTCACCAATATAGTGTATATTTAAGAAACATACGGGTCCGTATAAGTAGGACCATAATAGTGCGGGCTATAGATTGCCCCTATAATTCATACATCATAGTGATGTTAACAAACATATTGTGTACTGGAAATTCGTGACAATAAAACCACATAGGTGACCAATATCGTGGTCATACAATTAATCTATAACACTGTGTATCAAAAAGAAGAAGGATCTTATCGGATAAAACTATTTTGGTTAATGAGGTACATACAGTCATTAATATACATAGTCAGAAAATGGTGATGCACGCTAGCAACACCGATGGAGCCGTAGTGCACCCCATGTACACAATGATGTGATCTCTCAATTAACATAAAAGTGGACCACAAGTAAACATATAGATCTGCACTATAGGTGCAATGAGGCAATTATTACAATAGAAAGCAGTCGTCCACTGATATTCCTAAGATAAAACTGTATAGTGTGGACCCGCTGTGATGGTGGTGGGGGCGCGCGAGGCGACGCCGCGGGCAACAACCGGTAGCCCGCGGGGTCGCCACGGGCGCACCCAACCAACCACCCAGCAAGAATGACAGAAAGTGCATGAACAAGGTCCTAAGTCGAGAAGGGGTGACTGGGGTGGCACCACCGGCGGGAAAAGGCCGCCGGCGGGGTCAACCTGAGGCACCCCCCCTCCTCCGCCAAGGTAGAGGGCAGTGACCGGGGCAATATAAACAATGGCAGTAAGGAAACAAGGCGATCAAGACGGCACCGCAGGCATCGTTAAAACCGTATACGAGGCCTGACGGAACCCACACAAACCCACAAGATAAGAACGGGGCCACAATAGACGGAGCCCTGCCCATATGTCAACGACAATTCAATTGTCGGACAGGGACTCCCCAAAGATAAAATCATATCACAATAAAGACCTAATACTTGGGATACTATATAGTGCCCCACAGAAATGGTAATAGATGTCATATAATTATATTGCTAGAAGGTCTTGACAGACGTCCTCCTGTGGTGGTCATGTCATCCTAATAGGTGGTTCTATCCATCGTCATCAGTGCCCCACAGAAAATGAATAACATGATCTCGAAAAGAAAATAATAATAACAATATTATAAACAATACAATATAATAAAAAACCAAAATAATAATATATACCCTGCAATAAAATTCGCGCAATATTCATAGAAAGGAAGAAAAACTGATGGCTTCATTGAGGCCATATGGGGTGACGGTGTCGAGGTTGACAATCCACCGGGTCTCTCTACGAAGTAGAGCCATTTTAATATTACCACCTCTAGACCCTAGGTGAATTCTGTCAATACCCCTCACCGTCAACCCCCCTGGATCGGACCCGTGAAACCTGCGGAAATGTCGTGGAACCGCCTGCAGTGACTCCCACTCCTTCTCAGGAATTTCTGACGCTGCTCGGATCTTACAAACATGTTCCAAGATCCGTATCTTCAGAGCTCTCTTTGTCATACCAACATAAGAGAGGTTGCACGGGCATGTGAGGAGGTATATCACAGCCACGGTATTACAATTAATATAATGTACGATCTTAAAATCTTTTCGACCAGAGGAGTCACTGAAGGCGGTAGAACGAATCATAAACCTACAGGCAGCACATGCTCCACAAGAAAAAGACCCCCATTTGGGACCTTTACTGCCAAAGATACTCCCCTTAGGGTGAGGGGACATAATGGCTCTTAGTGAGGATGTCACGTAAGTTGCGTGACCGCCTCCACGTGATCTGAGGATATGTAGGGAGACATACCGCCAGGTCACCGTCAGTGTGGAGGAACCGGCCAGTGTCTCCTCAGGATATTCTGAATGTACCTCCATTTCGAATTGAAGGGGGTAATGAATCTCACACATGTATCCCGGTTATTCCTTTTCTCAACTCTACTTACCAACAGGGAGTCTCTAGATGTTTTTTTAGCTCTTTCGTAGCCCCGCTGTATGATGTTATACTGGTACCCTCTTTCGAGGAATCGTTGTGTCAACACACCGGCTTGTTGTTCGAACTGCTTATCATTTGAGCAGATCCTGCGAGTTCTAGAAACTGCCCTGTCGGTATTGCCCGGATCGTATTGGGATGGTGAGCAGAGGAGGCGTGGAGAAGGGCATTGACGGCAGTGGACTTTCTGAAAAGATCGGTGGACAAGTAACCATCAGACCCCTTAATAATCATTATATCCAGAAATTCGACATTGCTGAGACTATATTTCCAGGTAAGTCTGATGTTTCGTGTATTCTGATTGAGACGAGCCAGGAAGTTTTCTAAGGCCGGAATAGTGTCCTGCCACAGAAAGAACACATCGTCTATATACCTAGACCATAGGAGTGCGGCATCAGTATCCTGGTGTTTCTTGGACAATTTCTCTCTCCCACAGCCCCAGGAACAGGTTGGCAGTACTGAGGGGGCACACGATGCCCCCATAGCTGTTCCCTGGAGCTGTAGGAAGAGGCGGTCCTTAAATAAAAAGTAGTTATGCGTGAGCATAAACTCTAACAATGTCAGGATGAACTCGATCATGCCATTGTCAGTAGTCAGACATAGGTAAGAAAGGATCTAGATGCTCGCACTCCCTGGTCATGGTATATAGACGTGTATAACGACTCAATGTCGCATGTAACAAGGACCACGTCAGGATCGACATGAATCCCGTTAAGTCGTCTCAGCATGTCGGTAGTATCCTTGATAAAAGAGGGGAGGGTTTCTACACTTTTCTGGAGGAAGAAGTCGATAAACTTACCTACATTGGTGCACAAGCTGCCGATTCCCGAGATAATAGGACGCCCAGGAGGGTGGGTACGGCTCTTGTGCACCTTGGGAAGCAAGTATAGGGTGGATTTGACCGGAAAGTCAACTCTCAACCCCTCCATCATTTTGGTCGAAATAATACATTGATCGCAGGCTTCTGCAAGAATGTCATCCAACTCGTTCTTATAAGATGTAGTGGGGTCCTTCTCAATTCTGCGGTAGCATTCCTTGTTGTTAAGTTGCCTGAAGGCCTCTCTTTCGTACATCTGCACAGGCCATATCACGACATTACCCCCCTTATCGGCAGGTTTAATTACCACATCTTTAATTCCTGAAGCTCCCGAAGTGCCTGTCTCTGTGGACGGGTCAGGTTGTCTTTGCCAATATATACATGGTCTATGTTTAAATCTTGTTTAACTAATTTTACAAAGACATCTACCTGCGGGGCACAATGTTTTGGGGGGGAATGTACGTGAGCGCCTGTGCAGATGCACGGGAGATCTGCCTAGGCACAGTGGCCAGCTGGTCCTCTAAGAGGGATTCTAGGTCACGAATCGCCTGCCTCTCAGCCGGCGACATCGAGGCAGTCGCATCGTGACCACGACTGAAGTGCTTCTTAAATAGAAGCTTCCGAGCAAACAGTTCTAAATCTTTAACCACCTCAAAATAATCAAATCTGCCCGCAGGAGAGAAGGATAGCCCCTTCTGCAAGACCTGTTGTTGTGTTGGGGTAAGACTAATAGTGGAGAGGTTAATTACCTTCAACTCTGTGCTTTCTTCCCTCGGCCGTTCCCCCTCCAATGTTTCCGTTTGTGTACTGGGGATTCGTAGATTGTAACCTCCCCTTTCGGAATCTGGACCATGCGCCGCGGCCTGGCGTCCTTCTAAAAAAGGCACGCCACATTCTTCTTCAGATGTTGAGGACACCAGAGATTGAGACCGTGAGCGGGATTCGAGTCTGGGGTTGGTGCGCTGCCACTTGAATACTTTATTATGTTGGTAGTCCCCCAGATCTCTCTGGAATTTTTTGGTTTTTATAGACTGGATCTCACGCTCCCACTTGGCCAGATCTTCTTCCAAATTTTTATCAAATGATTCCAGTTCTTCCTTGGTCAGGAGTAACTGGATACCGTCCTTATGGCCGTCAATGTCCGTCTCTCCACACAGGGGGGTTGACGGTGAGGGGTATTGACAGAATTCACCTAGGGTCTAGAGGTGGTAATATTAAAATGGCTCTACTTCGTAGAGAGACCCGGTAGATTGTCAACCTCGACACCGTCACCCCATATGGCCTCAATGAAGCCATCAGTTTTTCTTCCTTTCTATGAATATTGCGCGAATTTTATTGCAGGGTATATATTATTATTTTGGTTTTTTATTATATTGTATTGTTTATAATATTGTTATTATTATTTTTCTTTTCGAGATCATGTTATTCATTTCTGTGGGGCACTGATGACGATGGATAGAACCACCTATTAGGATGACATGACCACCACAGGAGAGGACGTCTGTCAAGACCTTCTAGCAATATAATTATATGACATCTATTACCATTTCTGTGGGGCACTATATAGTACCCCAAGTATTAGGTCTTTATTGTGATATGATTTTATCTTTGGGGAGTCCCTGTCCGACAATTGAATTGTCGTTGATATATGGGTAGGGCTCCGTCTATTGTGGCCTCGCTCTTCTCTTGTGGGGTCGTGGGGTTCCGCCAGGCCCCGTATACGGCCTTAATGATGCCTGCGGTGCCGTCTCGATTGTCTTGTTCCTCTATTGCCATTGTCCATATTGTTCCGGTCGTGGCCCTTTGCCTTGGCGGAGGGGGGGTGCCTCGGTTGACCCCGCCGGCGGCCTTCTGCCGCCGGCGGTGCCACCCCGGTCACCCCTTCCCGACTTAGGACTCCTTTATGCACCTCTTGTTATTCTTGCTGGGTGGTTGGTTGGGTGCGCCCGTGGCGACCCCGCGGGCTACCGGTTGTTGCCCGCGGCGTCGCCTCGCGCGCCCCCACCACCATCACAGCGGGTCCACACTATACAGTTTTATCTTAGGAATATCAGTGGACGACTGCTTTCTATTGTAATAATTGCCTCATTGCACCTATAGTGCAGATCTATATGTTTACTTGTGGTCCACTTTTATGTTAATTGAGAGATCACATCATTATGTACATGGGGTACACTACGGCTCTATCGGTGTTGCTAGCGTGCATCACCACTTTCTGACTATGTACATTAATGACTGTATGTACCTCATTAACCAAAATAGTTTTATTCGATAAGATCCTTCTTCTTTTTATAGATCAATTGTATGACCACGATATTGGTCACCTATGTGGTTTTATTGTCACGAATTTCCAGTACACAATATGTTTGTTAACATCACTATGATGTATGAATTATAGGGGCAATCTATAGCCCGCACTATTATGGTCCTATTTATATGGATCCTTATATGTCTTTCAAATGATACACCATTTTGGTATATATTGGTATACACGTATAGTTACACTAGCGATAACGCTATTAGTTATCATTCCTCGATCTATCTTATGTTTTTGTTATGTATTATATTTTTTGTGTTTTTTGTTATTCACATATAAGTCCTTTTGTGCATGGGGCCTGGTGACGACACGACAGGCGTACTTTCAATCATATTATGGCAATCGCGCGATCAAGCTTCATCCTTTCACCTCTGTGGGAGACACAGAGTGCGGTCCATCTGCGTTCCACGGGGGGCGCGCATGCGCTGGGTGACGCCATCACGATGCGCTCCGATACGTCTGCTATTTTCGCCGCGCATGCGCGGTGTGCAGATGTGGATGCGCAGAGTGATGACGCCGCCTATCATGGAGCCTCCCGCGCCCGTTTGTGTGGTTCTCAGATGCGCTGAATGTAGGTAATTGCAGTTCATTGCCCTTTCCCCCATCATGCCCTATATATACCCTGCTTACACATTGTCTAGTACCTCCTGACGAAGCCGTGAGGTGAAACGCGCGTCGAGGTCCCGCGCCCAGGGTCTGTCACTCAACTTTCACCATGTCCTCAGGTACGGTCTGCATTTAGCTTGACTCAGACTGTGTGTATGGTTCCCTTGTACGTGTCCTTGCTGGGCCCCATGCACTTAGGCGCATACCTATGGTACTATTTTTGTACACCCATTGTATCATTCACATCTACTTCCACCCCAGCCTAGTCATTATTATGATTATATGGGGTTGATGGTGATGTTAATATCATTAGTGTATGCAGCTACGACTCTGGGTTTATTTCTGTTTGTGGTACTGGGTGTACCATACCCTTATCTGGGTGAACAGCATATCTAATACCTTACTGGTTTCCCAGAGCCCTAGCTTTGCCCTACACTTGACCGTACCTAATTGCGTATGACTTTGCGTATTTTCATGGTGTCTTTTTGTATTGACTCACCCTGTGCTTCTCCGTGTACTGTATGACAACATTCCGTTGTTCCCCATTTTTTATATTTTATAATAAATGATATATTTTTTGATACAATACTCCACTTTTTTGTTTTTGGTTTACTCTGGATGTGGTACAAGTGGTCACTATAGCTGTCTTAATTGACAGAGCTGCCTTGTTGTAGGTTAATGATACCTAATGTATACTTTTCTTTTTTCCCCTATTTTTTACAATTTTTATTTTACTTTATTTTTGGAAAAGGATGCTTTTTTTCTTTACTTGAAATTTATTTTTTCACTTTATTTTTTGTCCCACTCTGGGACTTTAACTTTTGGGGGTCTGATCCCCTTTACAATATTACTGTGCATTGGCTGTAAGCGTATTACACACTGTAATACACTTACAGCTTCCTGTCTGTGAGATCCAGGGGGCTGCCACGATTTCTAGGGAAGGCATCGGACTGCCTTTTCTGCCATCGGTTCCCCTTCACAGCAGCGCGGGGACCCGATGGCCACCCCGCACCTGGCAGGATCCCACACATGCCGCGGTCAGTGCTGACTGCAGCAGTGCGGGGGTAAATGCACCAGCATCAGTGTTTTCACTGCGCATATAGCAGGGGTCCGGCTATCAGTGACAGCCGGCCCCTGCCGCTGATCAAGCGGGCGCAGCTCCTTCACTCGCCCGATCAGCATAACGTACATGTACTTCACTGGACCTTAAGTCCCGTCCAGATATGACGTACATGTACGTCATGGGTCCTTAAGGGGATGGATGTGGTGAGTATGAATTTCTTTTTTACCGCTATTTCAGGGACAATTTATTCATTACCACAGCTTCGTGGAATATAAAATTTTCCCTGAAATTCGGATTGAAGTCCACTTCAGAAACTTCGATTCGCTCAACCCTAGACGTGACGTTCCATTAAATTTGTTTCAGATTCATGATGTTTGTTTTAAATTTTCATTCTTCTAATCAGACGATCTGTCCATGCAGAGGTTCACCTCTGTGCATCTTTTGCTGTCCTTCCAGTTCATCAATGTTCTCCTATCCACTGGGAGAGACAGTGTTGAACACTGGTGATATCTCGGCTTAGACGCATAGCGATCTACTAGTGATAAACTAATGTCGCTCAGTTCGAGGATTCTGTCCATCTCAGTTTGCGACAAGTGGTGATAACTGGCATGTTGATGAATAGGAGGCATCGCATAATCATCCCACACAACTTGATTTGATTTTTGAGGTTTCATGTGGTAAAAAAAAATTCTTTCTATCTGGCTTTTATGCCTCTCCCACATTTCACAGATTGGAGCTAGGTGCTTGAAAATTTGACATAAGGCCCTGTCAAAACCGTGTGTGTGTGGGAGGGTGTTTGATGGAGTGATAGCGGGACCACTTAATCACATAGATGCCACGGCCAACATTGACTATGGCATCTAAGGGATTCAATGAATGGGATTTGAGTTATGACTAAGAGGTTATATGACTGGGATTGGAGTTACCTCTGATCGCAGCCATTAAAGACCTGTGCCTACACTACAGTTACACAGCTGTAACGGTAATGTCACTGGCACGGCTCCTGAGTCCATATCATCACTGCTTTGTAATTGTACGTAGGTGAGAATTACCGTAACTACCATGAAGGTACTAGTACAGAACATACCAGTAAGGGTTAATAAAGGATTAGAATTAGCATTATTTCAGAGGCCTATAACCGAAACTACAAATGCTTATATTAATAGTCATTAGACAATGGCAAACATTAAACATTATAAACATTTCAGGCTTTCTTAGATTGTTGAAAACATTATTTTTTTTTTACAATTTTCACTCTTTTTTTAAATCTTACATTAAAGTAAAGTTAAAATAACAGTTAAAATGTTTCTATTTATTTGTTGGAAACATCAAGCACTATGTGTCTCACCAAAATTATTGTGGCAGAGCAAGCAGATAGTAAAATATTCAAATAATGTTGGGGTCATCATGAGCAGAATAACCTCATTTATTATTCTATTTTTGTTATGTAAAAATGTAAAATTTCTGAAGTAGACTTTTCTATTAGATTTATTAAGAGAATAATAATGATACAATTCAAAAGGAACATAAATAATGAAAATAAATTATTATTATCACCTTAAAGGGTTTCTGTCACCAGAATGAACTCTATTAAACTGGCTGACATTAGCGATATGCTAATGTCAGCAGACCCTAACTCTCCTAATCTCATGCTTATGGATGCCCCCGTTACTGCACAATTTTAACTTTGATGATATGCTAATTAGCCTCTAGAAGCAGGGGGGGGGGTTGCTCCTGCTCCTAGAGGCTGCGTCCGCCCACCTCAAGTCACACCCTTCCATCCTTGATTGACAGGGCCAGCGTTCATCTTCTCCTGCCGGCTGGATAAATCTTGCGCCTGCGCAGTCGAAACACACAGGGCCGGCAGGAGGAGACGAACGCTGGCCCTGTCAATCAAGAATGGAAGGGTGTGACTCGAGGTGGGCGGACGCAGCCATTAGGAGCAGGAGCAACGCCCCCCCCCCCTGCTTCTAGAGGCTAATTAGCATATCATCAAAGTTAAAATTGTGCAGTAACGGGGGCATCCATAAGCATGAGATTAGGGTCTGATGACATTAGCACATCGCTAATGTCAGCCAGTTTAATAGGGTTCATTGTGGTGACAGAAACCCTTTAATGCTAATAGATTTCAGGAACAAATAAATGAAAATAGTAAATAAAAACTTTAAACCTTTTTTTTCACCTATGTTTCTTTTTTTATTTTTAAAGAGGAAGTCTTATCAGGGTTTCTACCATCATAATTTTTGTTATGTCGCTGACTGACATTAGCAATGTGCTAATGTCCGGACTACATAACAGTGTGCTTTTTACATTTGTCCCTGAAGCCGTACACACTTACAAAAATACACACTTTTACAATATGCTAATGGACCTATAGGTGCTATGTGGGCGTAGATCCTCGAACTAACCATGTATCCAGCCCAGGTCCTCCGTTCTGCCCGCCCCGCTCCTCTTGATCGATGTCCAAGTTCCATGCATCGCTGAGGAAATCCGCAGGCTCCTGGTGCCGGCTTCCTCACTGTGAAGTAGATGGCGCCTGCGCCAAATATAGAAGTGAACGAAGCAGGCGCGGGATTTCCTCAACGATGCATGGAACTTGGACATCAATCAAGAGGAACCGAGCGGGCAGAACGGAGGACCTGGGCGGGATACATAATTCGTTTTTCGAGCCTCTAGGTGCTGAATCTACGCCCACATAGCACCTAGAGGCTCATTAGCATATTATAAAAGTGTGTATTTTATCAGAATGGCTGCAGGGAGAAATGTTAGAAACACACTGTTATGTAGTGCTGACATTAGCACATCGTTATATCAGTCAGCTACAGTACAGACCAAAAGTTTGGACACAAAAGTTTGATGCTCATCAAGAGAATGCCAAGAGTGTGCAAAGCAGTAATCAAAGCAAAAGGTGGCTACTTTGAAGAACCTAGAATATGACATATTTTCAGTTGTTTCACACTTTTTTGTTATGTATATAATTCCACATGTGTTAATTCATAGTTTTGATGCCTTCAGTGTGAATCTACAATTTTCATAGTCATGAAAATAAAGAAAACTCTTTGAATGAGAATGTGTGTCCAAACTTTTGGTCTGTACTGTACATAACAGTAATAATGATGGTAGAAACCCTTTAAGGCAGGCATGCTCAACCTGCGGCCCTCCAGCTGTTAGAAAACTACAACTCCCGTCATTCCCGGACAGCCTACAGCTATAAGCCTACAGAAGGGCAGGGTGGGAGTTGTAGTTTTACAACAGCTGGAGGGCCGCAGGTTGAGCATCCCTGCTTTAAGGCATCTCCACAGGAGATGCCATAAATGTTTGATACATGCAAATCTCACCTTTGGAACCTGCACATAATTCTAGAACAGGGGTTCCCTGATAACTTGTTCCAACTGGTGTTACATGCCCAGCTCCTTACACTTCTATGTGCATTCTCAGTGAGACACACATTTATTACACATTTATGGCATATTATGAGGATAAATGTATGTGGTGAGAAGACCATTTAAGCATTTTTTATTTATTTAAAGGGGTTATCCAATACTATAAACTGCCCTTCCCATATGCCGGGTCCCTCACAGGGAATATACTTACCCCGCTCCCTGCGGCGGTCCTGGTCCCCACACTGCCGCCGCTGCTTTTCCCCATGCGCGGATGAAAACATCCAGTGTCGGGGGGAGCAGCCAATAGCAGGCGGTGATGGGGGGAGAGTCCCTAGCGTCACCCGCTTTGCTAGGGAGGCTCATCCCCGTCCCCGCCTGCCATTGGCTGCTCCCCACGACACTGGATGTTTTCATCCGCGCATGGGGAAAAGCAGCAGCGGCAGAGCAGGGACCAGGACCGCCGCAGGGAGCGGGGTAAGTATATTCCCTGTGAGGTGCCTGGCATATGGGGGGGGGGGGGTGTGCAGTTTATAGTATTAGAGAACCCCTTTAAGGCAGTGCCTTCTTTTTTTTATTCATTTCTTGCACTTATATAGCACTACTATATTCCGCATTCCGCAGTGCTTTAAAGACATTAGCATCACTCGCTGTCCCTCACAATCTAAGTTCCCTATCAGTATGTCTGGGAGGAAACCGGAGAACCTGGAAAATACCCATGCAGACGCAGGGAGAACATACAAACTCCATGCAGATGTTGTCCTTGGTCGGATTTAAACCTAGGACCCCAGCGCTAACCCCTAAGTCACTGTGCTTCCGTAAGATGATGATTCATATAATTGTATTGCTAGCTTGACAATACTTTTTCAAATATTCATGCCTTACATACTAACTTTGTTATTCAGCAGATACTGTGCATGCTCAGATAGATACGTCTTAAAACTTCTGGACAATATTGCTGCCTCGCACATAGGTCACGGCAGGTAACCTGTGGGCTGCGCTTACTTCCTAAAGCCTTAGACTAGGGAGACATGTTCCTCTCCTAAGACCTTTGGGCTGAAATATTGCACCAGCACAGACAGGGCAGCCGTTCGAGATAATTGTATTCATTGATAGCCAGCCGAATATAGATGTAGCAGAGCTGAGTTTATCTTTTCCTAATGCTATTATTACTGGCTAACTACAGGAAAACTGACAGAATGATCTTAGCTTAGAGAGTTATCATGATTCATACCTTTGTGAAATATATAAATATAGATACGCTAATATATAAATCTCACATGTATTACCAGATGGGGAGAATTATTTATTATGATACTAGATGTATGTCCCAATAGACCAGATGTATTTTAGAAAAATGGATAATTGTATGTAAAATTATGATAACGTATTATTATATTCTGATAAAATTCTAACAGTATAATAGCAGAGTATTAGAACAAGTAATAATAATAATATTAATAATAATTCTACAACCAACACTATTAATCATAACAATATGAATATTATTACTACTACTAACAGTATATTACTGAAACTACAAGATTATTATTACTAGTGGACTAACTTACACTCTGCATAGTAAATGACATTAAGGAAGGACAGAAGGAAAGAATAGATAGATTGATAGATATGAAAATAGATATAACATCAATAGAGAGATAGATGTGAAATAGATATTATAATCAAAAGATATTGTAAAGGATCACTCTCTCCCAGGGGGTCAGAAATGACAGACTTTCCAACAAACACTGGGTTGTAAAGTCCAAATGGTGCTTTATTTGTCACTTCGTCAGTACAGTTGAACTTTCCCGGTTATAACCTCACTGGGTAAGTTGAGGTTCCAGCACCACAAAACACAAACACAAAATAAACACCTGCCCGTCTGGGCTCTACCTAATACATAGGTCTCCGTAACTTACCTCTAAGAAGCAATTCACACATGGGGTAAAAGTCCAGCAGCCTCCTCGCTGTGACTAACATGTGACCTTCGGGGATCATGGTCCAACAGCCCTCCTAGCTGTGACCACACAAATACCTTGGGGGGAATTGGTCCACGAGTCCTCCCGACTCTGACCGTGCAACACCTCTTACCTCAGGCGTCGATGGGAGCCCCAAAACTCAGGCTTTCCTCTCTCAGAGTCAGACTCATACACAGAGGGTTGTTTTATCCCTCATTGATTATCGCAGCCCGCCTCACCTGTGATCACCTCAGGTTAAAATGAATATGTGCAGTGGAAGGGTGTGTGGACTGAAAGGTCCCACTGCCAAACCTACCTCACAGTCCAAATAAAATCCAGCCCACATAACTTTAACAAAACACCTTTATACCTACTGTATGCCTTGCTGAAGCAACACCATTTCTGGACTTCATTTACTTCACCCAGCTGAGGTATCTGGGTGGGATATACACACCCTCCACGGTTATACCGTACACATAACCACAATACAATAGATAGATAGATAGATAGATAGATAGATAGATAGGTCCTGCACTGCTAACTAACCTGTCTGTCCCACAGGCTGATTTTAATTAGTCCAAGTATAAAGCCGTAGCCTGCTTTTCCTGAACTTAATGGAGGCCATTTGGCACCAGGAGAGGTAAAATACAGAGTGGGCTCAGCATGCATGTGGAACCTGCATTCACTGAATTTAATAGAGGCAGTATGGCACCAGAGTATTTAGTGTAGGTTCCTGTCATTAAGAGATCCCCTTGTTGTTGGCAGACAGGTAAAAATGATTTTATACAAAATATATTTGCCAAAAATCTCACATTTATAACGTAGCTTTAGCATTAATACATTTTCTATAGTGAGTATTGCACTTTAGTATTTACTTTATTATTTGTATTTGCAGAGTGCTGCTGCATTGTTTGTTTTTGCTTTTGTGTTTTAAGCCATGGGGACGTGCACCTGCGCAGTGGGATGTGCTGACTGACCCCCAATATTTGTCCTGATAGATAGATAGATAGATAAGATAAATATAATGGATAATAGATGATACGGTAGATAGATAGATAGATATGAAAATAGATCTCATATCAATAGAGCGATAGATGTGAGATACATATAATCAATAGATGCAGTAGAGAGGCATATAGATATGAGATAGATAGATATGAGATAGATAGATAGATAGATATGAGATAGATAGATAGATAGATATGAGATAGATAGATAGATAGATAGATATGAGATAGATAGATAGATAGATAGATCGATAGATAGATAGATATGAGATAGATAGATAATAGATAGATAGATAGATAGATAGATAGATAGATAAACTTGGGAAGACGAAGATGCAGCACACTTTTTTAATCGGGTGCAAAATCAAAATTTTCCTTTGAAATCCATGGTGTGCTGCTGGCTTTTTTCCCATTGTAGATAGATAGATAGATAGATAGATAGATAGATAGATAGATAGATAGATATGAGATAGATAGATATATTATACTTTTTTCTTGGTTTTGAGGATTTCCCTGCTGCAGGTGGATTGAATGGTATGATGTGGATTACGTTTAAGCAACAGACAGATAAGATCAGTTACTGAGCAGGAGGAAATGTTCTGCAATGAGCTCTAATAGTAAAATAGTAAAAACTTTTTACATTCCAGCGCTGAGTCCATTTGCAGAAGCTGCCCTCACACACACAGCACAGGTATAGCACATAACATGCTCACACACATGACATGCATGCACAGTACAGAGCCTTCTCTGTGAGGGTTACTCGGATGCTCCTGTCTTCACACATTCTTCTTGTGACACTTTGTGGAGGGTTTTTCCTCCCTGCTCATCTCTTATCTCCCTCCCCTTGCACTGGAAAAGTGCAGTTTGCTCCACCTCCTCTTTCCTCCCCATTCAGCAATCAGTCAGGGAGAGTGAATGTGCTGAGGCTCAGGCAGCAGCAGCAGCAGCATCCACCCTGGGACTCCTCCATGAGAGCACTTCCCTCCCTCCTCTCACTACTACCCTCTCGCTGTCTCTTTACAATCCTTTATCCCTTCACTCTGTCATCCCTCTGCTCCGCTCCCCTTCCACCTCTCCCTCTCGTCAGTGTGCACTGCCCTCATCCAGCCACTCCGCACCCTCCTCTCCCCTCTCCTCTTCACATCATTTGACTTTGAATCGCAAGACGTCGATCGATCTCTCCTATGAAACGATCCAATTGATCTGTCGCTCCTGGTTCCTGAGGAAGTAGCAGAGCAGCATGTCCCGGAGAAAGCAGAGCAAGCCACGACAAATTAAACGTGAGTCCCAGGGTGTGCTGACAGGGGAGGAGGGAGACGTCTTTAAGACTGCGAACAAGTCCAGTTGATTTTTTTTTCTTTTCTTTTACTTATTTATAGGAATAGTGGGAAGTTATGGGGAAGGCATAGCCTGGCACTAATCATGGCACGTCACGGTTATAGAGGCATTGCCCGTCACAGACGTACCGTACAGATAGGACGCTCTCTATATATAGTGCGCGCACACAATCACTATCTGACCTCTTTGTGATTACAACTCCCAGCTGTCAAATGAGCGTGTGCAGCACACAACTCCAACTCTACAACTACATGCCCTATCGGTGTCAGTGGCCTTTGTGGAATTGGCACCGCAACTTCGCCCAAGTTCATTTATTGCATACCCCAAACACCACCAATTCTAACAGTCCTTGGGCATCCATGAGTCACTCGGTCCCTATCACTTCTAAGTGACTTTTTGCAGCACATCCTTTTCACATCTACAGTTCACCATTTTTTGATACTCCGCTCTACTCTAGAAGGAGGGCGATATAGTACCCTGACCCCCCGAAAACATTAGAACGTGAACTAATTAGATCCCAGCTCTGTAGCAGTGCATCTTCATCAGAACTTCCATGCCACTAATCCTCATGTCACGCTCTCCAGGGCTGCTCCATCGCTAGCTTTTTACTATTGATTTTTCCTCGCTCTAATTGGACCGGTAGAGCTAATTCCAGATGACTTTTATGGACTCTCTATGACACTTATCGAAGTCGTCGCCACCTTCAATAATATGTATATATCACTCTTTAAATATCCTGCTCCTATCAGCTGCGAGCGTGCCAATGCGTTCCGTAGAATAAATATTTATAGGGAAATTGTTCTAAAAAAAAATTGGTGTCAATTTATTTGTTGTCAATTTTTGGGGGCGAAGAAAAAACATTTATTGCATTTCAGTTTCCCGGTGTGTGGGTGTTTATTTCGTTAGTGTACTTTGGAAACTTTTGAAGATGTACTTTTTGGCTTGTTGGCGCTGCTCGTTACACAGCGTGGCGTATTAATATGTTATTGAACTTGCGGGCCTGTCGTGTAATGATGCCGTCACGTCGTCCCAGCTGTAAGGTTACTGACTCGATTGTTCATAAACTATTAGCAGTAATTGCTCCGTGGAACACAGACCATCTAAATGGCCTTTTGTGTACTTTGTTATCTCCTCAATTAAATTTGTTCATATTTTTTTTTTGGGGGGGATTCATCTAATGATGGGAGATAAAAGTGAGGGATGTTAATTGGAAAATGCACATTGTGTCGTTAACCGGTCTGAAATGTTGACGTGACAGGGACAAGGCTGTGTCAGTGTAATGGCATGGTGACAGTATTGATCAGCGATGGAATGTAAACTGTATTTGACATACATTTTGTGTGTGGTTGTAGTACATTCTAGATTCTTTTTAGGTTTTTGTGTTAAGAATTATGTTTAGTTTATATAGTTTGGGATTTTTACCCTCTTCATGCAAATATCCCAATAGGCCGGGAGTAACTACTGCAAGTTTACAAGGCCTCTAAAAACTGAGACGTCCCATGGCATTGTCTTTGCAATTTGAAATATATGGAAATGTGTATATATATATATATTTGATTATTATTTTGCAAGCTATAATTTGAAAAAACTGCATTTGAATGCAAATTACAAAATGACCTCTCCAATAAGATGTTATAAATTGCCCCCCTGTAGGATAACCTAAGCCGCCCCCTATCATTCGTAACCATTTAGCGGCAGATATCACTAGAATGCTGCTCAGAAGAAAATAGCCAGCAAAACAGAAGTCCTCTTGTGCCAAGAAACTCCAGAGACAGTCATTTTAAAGGACAAAAAGGTTGTTGGGAAGAGTTTTTTTTTCTCTCCTCTTCTCGTACTGCATTCTTTTCTGTGCTATCTAAAATTGTGATTTATGCAGTATTTTAATATTTTGCTTATTCTTTCCCCTTGGGTGCTCTCTGGGCAGCGATAAAAAGGCAAAGCTGAAAGAGCACCATTAATTTGCTCTGATGACTGGCCAGATAAGGAGAGATAATGGGAAAGATAAGCTGGGAAGATATACCATCAGAAACCCGATTATTACCATTAAAATTCCAGCCCAGCAATCTGCAGAAGCCTGATAATTCCTTCTCCGTTTCCACCACTTTGGATGATAAGGCAAAAAATAGTCACTCAGTGCTCCTTGATTAGACTGCCTGGATATCCTGATAATGCGGTGATAAATTATGTATTTTGCCCCCACGTTTTGTCATTTAAAAAAAAAAATCGGATTTTATTCTGTATTTTTTATTTTTTATTTTTGCTTTGTATAGTATTTTATGCTTAGAATCTTGTAGAAAATCTCCCTCCCTCCCCTCCCGCACCAGAAAATAAAACCTTTCTCTTGTGAGCTATTATTCTAATAGGAGGTTGATAAAAAGCAGTGATAGGAGACGAGGTGTTTTGTGTGGGAGTACCATATCAATGCTATCAACTCATCTCCCTGCGCCAGCTGCTCGCTCTTGTTGTCACAAGGCTTATCACCCCCTGCCAATATGCCAATAAATTGCCCAGATTGTCCTTCGTCATGTCAGTTTTAGAATCATTTTGGAAATAAAAATCGAGACAACTTGTAATTTTTTTTCTTTCATTTTTCTTAGTTTTTTTGAAATTTTTGGAACTTTTATTGACCAGGTTCGAATGCAGTACTTTACATGGTCTGCAAACTCCTAAGAGGTAGCTAACGTCTACTATAGAGGGACCAGACATGGTGGGAGGAGCGTAGCATCATAGTTTTGTTTGTTGGCAAACAGCATTCCGCAGCCATGTGTCACAGGATTCCTAAGCTTAAAAATAAGCATCGCTTTGGCAGATCTGAATGCCGAAAATATATAGCAGGCCTATCATTTCATACATATGTAATATAGAATATAAGTCTTCCAAAAAAAAAAAGGTAAAAAAAATCACGTGATGTGTGAATATTAAAAAAATAAATTAAATGATATTTAAAGTCATGTGGTCTCAAGCAAAAAAAATATGAATCACGCGATCTAGAAATAGTTTTAAAAAAATTACAATGATATTATGTCATGTCCTCTCGAACTAGTTCATAAGTCATTCAGCTCAATGTCTTTGATATGAACTGAGCTACACAGGGAAATACACATGGTTTAACCCTTAGAAGTGCATGGCCTTAGTCTTGTCTGGTTTATCTTGTTTGTCACAGATAATATGAATTTGTTTCGTAACGATCTGCAGATTTGTTCTACTCTTGAGTCGCCCATTAATATTGCTAATTTTGATGATATTTTTCGAACTTGAGCTATGGAACCTAAGACTGTTCAAGGTGACTTATCTTGAACTAACATTAAGGTGACTTCAGATTTTTGTTTTATTTTTTTCATAATTTCTTGCATTTTTATGTAAGTTCTTACGGATTTTATACTTTATGTTATATTTGTTTTATATACTTTTGGTGTCCATTCACATTTTATGCAAGATATACACTATATATATATATGTTCTTAAATTGTTACCCCCATAACTTATTGATGGGCATTTGAAGTTGACTTGATAATATTTTGTGAAATGCAGTCCTCACCTCCGTCAGGGCTAAGGTGGTATACACCTGCAATACTACAAATTGAATTGTGCATCTGGATGTTATGGTGGCAGAGCAGCCAACTGTGTACAACTCGGCAGAATTTGATTTAGAAAATAAGGTTGGACCCTTCGCAAGCATTATGATAATTGAAAAGAATCTGTTGAATAGATGCCACCGAAAAAAAAGTGTCCGTGTCAGGAAATGTGTAAATCTGTCTGTTCATGGCAAACATCTTCTGCGTCTTCCTTGATGATGAGACATAATTCCACACATTTTAGGATAATTTTTTTGTGTGTTTATGTGTAATAATCCAGGCTCGGACTTGAAAGCTATTGCCAATTTTATGAGGTGTTTCACGGCCATGAATATAATCATATAGAACATACATCTCCAGAATAATCGAGCAGGATAGTTAAAAATGAAAATCATAGGTACGGGTCTACGCCAATCATAATGAATATGCTTCTTTTTTGTAAGGCCATGGATAGAGGTCTACACTAACTAAATCACAAGTAGCCATCCCAAGTTGGAAGGTTGCCCTATTGGTGGGATATTGGAGAATATACTTTTGTCCTCAATATTTATTTAGATAACAGATGAGAATGCTTCAAAGTCATAAAATGAATTTTTTTTTTTACAAAAAAGAAAGATTTTTCCACATCATTCTTATCCCAAAT